>NC_041382.1:404377645-404386534 GCF_002162155.2 Triticum dicoccoides | reverse complement strand
CGGCCAGGGAGAGGGTGCGCCAGGAGGAGTCCTACTACCACCGGGAGTAGGACTCCACCCTTTTCCTAGTTGGAATAGGATTCGAGAGGGGGGAAAGAGGAGGGAGAGAAGGAAAGGGGGGGGGGGCGCCGCCCCCCTCTCCTTGTCCTATTCAGACTAGGGGGAGGGCCGCGTGGCCCAGCCCTGGCCACCTCTCCTCTTCTCCATAAAGGGCCACTAAGGTCCATTTACCTCCCGGGGGGTTCCGGTAACCTCCCGGTACTCCTGTAAAATCCCGATTTCACCTGGAACACTTCCGATATCCAAACATAGGCTTCCAATATATCAATCTTCATGTCTCGACCATTTCGAGACTCCTCATCATGTCCGCGATCACATCCAGGACTCCGAACAACCTTCGGTACATCAAAACATATAAACTCATAATATAACTATCATCGTAACGTTAAGCGTGCGGACCCTACGAGTTCGAGAACTATGTAGACATGACCGAGACACGTCTCCGGTCAATAGCCAATAGCGGAACCTGGATGATCATATTGGCTCCTACATATTCTACGAAGATCTTTATCGGTTAAACCGCATAACAACATACGTTGTTCCCTTTCTCATCGGTATGTTACTTGCCCGACATTCGATCGTCGGTATCTCAATACCTAGTTCAATCTCGTTACCAGCAAGTCTCTTTACTCGTTCTGTAATACATCATCCCGCAACTAACTCATTAGTAGCAATGCTTGCAAGGCTTAAGTGATGTACATTACCGAGAGGGCCCAGAGATACCTCTCCGATATTCGGAGTGACAAATCCTAATCTCGAAATATGCCAACCCAACAAGTACCTTCGGAGACACCTGTAGAGCACCTTTATAATCACCCAGTTACGTTCTGACGTTTGGTAGCACACAAAGTGTTCCTCCGGTAAACGGGAGTTGCATAATCTCATAGTCATAGGAACATGTATAAGTCATGAAGAAAGTAATAGCAACAAACTAAACGATCAAGTGCTAAGCTAACGGAATGGGTCAAGTCAATCACATCATTCTCCTAATGATGTGACCCCATTAATCAAATGACAACTCATGTCTATGGTTAGGAAACATAGCCATATTTGATCAACGAGCTAGTCAAGTGGAAGCATACTAGTGACAATCTGTTTGTCTATGTATTCACACATGTATTATGTTTCCGGTTAATACAATTCTAGCATGAATAATAAACATTTATCATGATATGAGGAAATAAATAATAACTTTATTATTGCCTCTAGGGCATATTTCCTTCAACTTGTCCATCAACATTAATTACTTGATGATATACTTTGATGAGCACCAAGTTTTCTTATAAGTGTTGGGGAACGTTGCAGAAAACAAAAAATTTCCTACGGTTTCACCAAGATCCATCTATGAGTGCATCTAGCAACGAGTGATCGGATTGCGTCTACATACCTTTGTATATCACGCGCGGAAGCGTTCAAAGAACGGGGATGAGGAAGTCGTACTCGACGTGATCCAAATCACCGGAGATCCTAGCGCCGAACGGGCGGCACCTCCGCATTCAACACACGTACGGTCAGCGTAACGTCTCCTCCTTCTTGATCCAGCAAGGGGGAAGGAGAGGTTGAGGAAGATGGCTCCAGCAGCAGCACGACGGCGTGGTGATGATGGAGCTGCAGTACTCCGGCAGGGCTTCGCCAAGCTCTATGGAGGAGGAGGATGTGTTGGAGAGGGAGAGGGAGGCACCAAAGGCCAAGGTGAGAAGTCCTCCATCCCCCCCACTATATATAGGGGGGCCTAGGGGGGGGGGCGCCGGCCCTAGGATATGCAATCTCCTAGGGGGGGGCGGCGGCCAAGGGGTGGGGGGGCTTGCCCCCCAAGCAAGGGGCGCCCCCTTTAGGGTTTCCCCCACCCTAGGCGCATGGGCCCTAGGGGAAGTGGCGCCCCATCCCACTTTGGGCTGGATCCCTTCCCACTTCAGCCCATGGGGCCCTCCGGGATAGGTGGCCCCACCCGGTGGACCCCCGGGACCCTTCCGGTGGTCCCACTATAATACCGGTGACCCCGAAACTTGTCCCGACGGCCGAAATAGCACTTCCTATATATAATTCTTTACCTCCGGACCATTCCGGAACTCCTCATGACGTCCGGGATCTCATCCGGGACTCCGAACAACATTCGGGTTACTGCATATACATATCCCTACAACCCTAGCGTCACCGAACCTTAAGTGTGTAGACCCTACGGGTTCGGGAGACATGTAGAAATGACCGAGATCGCTCTCCGGTCAATAACCAACAGTGGGATCCAGATACCCATGTTGGCTCCCACATGCTCCTCGATGATCTCATCGGATGAACCACGATGTCGAGGATTCAAGCAATCCCGTATACAATTCCCTTCGTCAATCGGTATGTTACTTGCCCGATATTCGATCGTCGGTATCCCAATACCTTGTTCAATCTCGTTACCGGAAGTCACTTTACTCGTACCGTAATGCATGATCCCGTGACCAAACACTTGGTCACTTTGAGCTCATTATGATGATGCATTACCTAGTGGGCCCAGTGATACCTCTCCGTCACACGGAGTGACAAATCCCAGTCTTGATCCGTGTCAACCCAACAGACACTTTCGGAGATACCCGTAGTATACCTTTATAGTCACCCAGTTATGTTGTGACATTTGGTACACCCAAAGCACTCCTACGGTATCCGGGAGTTACACGATCTCATGGTCTAAGGAAAAGATACTTGACATTGGAAAACTCTAGCACACGAACTATACGATCTTGTGCTATGTTTAGGATTGGGTCTTGTCCATCACATCATTCTCCTAACGATGTGATCTCGTTATCAATGACATCCAATGTCCATAGTCAGGAAACCATGACTATCTGTTGATCAACGAGCTAGTCACCTAGAGGCTTACTAGGGACATGTTGGTGTCTGTGTATTCACACATGTATTACGATTTCCGGATAACACAATTATAGCATGAATAAAGACAATTATCATGAATAAGGAAATATAATAATAATGCTTTTATTATTGCCTCTAGGGCATATTTCCAACAGTCTCCCACTTGCACTAGAGTCAATAATCTAGTTACATTGTGATGAATCGAACACCCATGGAATTCTGGTGTTGATCATGTTTTGCTCTAGGGAGAGGTTTAGTCAACGGATCTGCTACATTCAGGTCCGTATGTACTTTGCAAATATCTATGTCTCCATCTTGAACATTTTCACGAATGGAGTTGAAGCGATGCTTGATGTGCCTGGTCTTCTTGTGAAACCTGGGCTCCTTGGCAAGTGCAATAGCTCCAGTGTTGTCACAGAAGAGTTTGATTGGCCCCGTCGCATTGGGTATGACTCCTAGGTCGGTGATGAACTCCTTCACCCAAATTCCTTCATGCGTTGCCTCCGAGGCTGCCATGTACTCCGCTTCACATGTAGATGCCGCCACGACGCTCTGCTTGCAACTGCACCAGCTTACTGCCCCACCATTCAAAATATACATGTATCCGGTTTGTGACTTAGAGTCATCCAGATCTGTGTCGAAGCTAGCGTCGACGTAACCTTTTATGACGAGCTCTTCGTCACCTCCATAAATGAGAAACATTTCCTTAGTCCTTTTCAGGTACTTCAGGATATTCTTGACCGCTGTCCAGTGTTCCTTGCCGGGATTACTTTGGTACCTTCCTACCAAACTTACGGCAAGGTTTACATCAGGTCTGGTACACAGCATGGCATACATAATAGACCCTATGGCTGAGGCATAGGGGATGACACTCATCTCTTCTATATCTTCTGCCGTGGTCGGACATTGAGCTGAGCTCAATTTCACACCTTGCAATACAGGCAAGAACCCCTTCTTAGACTGATCCATATTGAACTTCTTCAATATCTTGTCAAGGTATGTGCTTTGTGAAAGACCTATGAGGCGTCTTGATCTATCTCTGTAGATCTTGATGCCTAATATATAAGCAGCTTCTCCAAGGTCCTTCATTGAAAAACTCTTATTCAAGTAGGCCTTAATGCTGTCCAAAAGCTCTATATCATTTCCCATCAAAAGTATGTCATCTACATATAATATGAGAAATGCTACAGAGCTCCCACTCACTTTCTTGTAAATGCAGGCTTCTCCATAAGTCTGCATAAACCCAAATGCTTTGATCATCTCATCAAAGCGAATGTTCCAACTCCGAGATGCTTGCACCAGCCCATAAATCGAGCGTTGGAGCTTGCACACCTTGTCATCATATTTAGGATCAACAAAACCTTCCGGCTGCATCATATACAATTCTTCCTTAAGGAAACCATTAAGGAATGCCGTTTTGACGTCCATTTGCCATATCTCATAATCGTAGAATGCGGCAATTGCTAACATGATTCGGACGGACTTTAGCTTCGCTACCGATGAGAAAGTCTCATCGTAGTCAACCCCTTGAACTTGTCGATAACCCTTAGCGACAAGCCGAGCTTTATAGATGGTCACATTACCATCCGCGTTTGTCTTCTTCTTAAAGATCCATTTATTTTCTATAGCTCGCCGCTCTACGGGCAAGTCAGTCAAAGTCCATACTTCGTTTTCATACATGGATCCTATCTCGGATTTCATGGCTTCCAGCCATTTGTTGGAATCCGGGCCTGCCATCGCTTCTTCATAGTTCGAAGGTTCACCGTTGTCTAACAACATGATTTCCAAGACAGGGTTGCCGTACCAATCTGGTGCGGAACGTGTCCTTGTGGACCTTTGAATTTCAGTAGGAGCTTGATCAGAAGTATCCTGATCATCATCATTAACTTCCTCTCTAGTCGGTGCAGGCACCTCAGGAACATTTTCTTGAGTTGCGCCATTTTCCGGTTCAAGAGGTAATACTTCATCAAGTTCTACTTTCCTCCCACGTACTTCTTTCGAGAGAAACTCCTTCTCTAGAAAGGATCCATTCTTGGCAACAAAGATCTTTCCTTCGGATCTGAGGTAGAAGGTATACCCAATAGTTTCTTTAGGGTATCCTATGAAGACGCATTTTTCCGACTTGGGTTCGAGCTTTTCAGGTTGAAGTTTCTTGACATAAGCATCGCATCCCCAAACTTTTAGAAACGATAGCTTAGGTTTCTTCCCAAACCATAATTCATATGGTGTCGTCTCAACGGCTTTCGACGGAGCCCTATTTAAAGTGAATGCGGCAGTCTCTAAAGCATAGCCCCAAAAAGATAGCGGTAAATCGGTAAGAGACATCATAGATCGCACCATATCTAATAGAGTGTGATTACGATGTTCAGACACATCATTACGCTGAGGTGTTCCAGGCGGCGTGAGTTGTGAAACTATTCCACATTTTCTTAAGTGTGTGCCAAACTCGTGACTCAATTATTCTCCTCCACGATCTAATCGCAGGAACTTGATTTTCCTGTCACGTTGATTCTCAACCTCACTCTGTAATTCCTTGAACTTTTCAAAGGTCTCAGACTTGTGTTTCATTAAGTAGACATACCCATATCTACTCAAGTCATCAGTGAGGGTGAGAACATAACGATAGCCACCGTGAGCCTCAACACTCATTGGACCGCACACATCAGTATGTATGATTTCCAATAAGTTGGTTGCCCGCTCCATTGTTCTTGAGAACGGAGTCTTGGTCATTTTTCCCATGAGGCATGGTTCGCACGTGTCAAATGATTTGTAATCAAGAGACTCTAAAAGTCCATCAGCATGGAGCTTCTTCATGCGTTTGACACCTATGTGACCAAGGCGGCAGTGCCACAAGTATGTGGGACTATCATTATCAATCTTACATCTTTTGGTACTCACACTATGAACATGTGTAGCATTACGCTCGAGATTCATTAAGAATAAACCATTCACCATCGGAGGATGACCATAAAACATATCTCTCATATAAATAGAACAACCATTATTCTCGGATTTAAATGAGTAGCCATCTCGAATTAAACGAGATCCTGATACAATGTTCATGCTCAAAGCTGGCACTAAATAACAATTATTAAGGTTTAAAACTAATCCCGAAGGTAAATGTAGAGGTAGCGTGCCGACGGCGATCACATTGACCTTGGAACCATTCCCGACGCACATCGTCACCTCGTCCTTCGCCAGTCTCCGCTTATTCCGCAGCTCCTGTTTTGAGTTAGAAATGTGAGCAACCGCACCGGTATCAAATACCCAGGAGCTACTACGAGTACTGGTAAGGTACACATCAATTACATGTATATCACATATACCTTTCGTTTTGCCGGCCTTCTTGTCCGCTAAGTATTTGGGGCAGTTCCGCTTCCAGTGACCACTTTCCTTGCAATAAAAGCACTCAGTCTCGGGCTTAGGTCCATTCTTTGGCTTCTTCCCGGCAGCTTGCTTGCCGGGCGCGGCAACACCCTTGCCGTCCTTCTTGAAAGCTTTCTTTCCCTTGCCCTTCTTGAACTTAGTGGTTTTATTCACCATCAACACTTGATGTTCCTTTTTGACTTCTACCTCTGCTGATTTCAGCATTGCAAATACTTCAGGAATGGTCTTTTCCATCCCCTGCATATTGAAGTTCATCACAAAGCTCTTGTATCTCGGTGGAAGCGACTGAAGGATTCTTTCAATGACTGCGTCATCCGGGAGATTAACTCCTAGCTGAGTCAAGCGGTTATGCAAACCAGACATAGTGAGTATGTGCTCACTGACAGAACTGTTTTCCTCCATCTTACAGCTGAAGAACTTGTCGAAGACTTGATATCTCTCGACCCGGGCATGAGCTTGGAAAACCATTTTCAGCTCTTCGAACATCTCATATGCTCCGTGTCTCTCAAAACGCTTTTGGAGCCCCGGCTCTAAGCTGTAAAGCATGCCGCACTAAACGAGGGAGTAGTCATCGGTACGTGCCTGCCAAGCGTTCATAACGTCTTGTTCTGTAGGGAGAACAGGTGCGTCACCTAGCGGTGCTTGTAGGACATAATCTTTCTTGGCAGCTATGAGGATGATCATCAGGTTCCGAACCCAGTCCGTGTAGTTGCTGCCATCGTCTTTCAGCTTGGTTTTCTCTAGGAACGCGTTGAAGTTGAGGACTACGTTGGCCATTTGATCTACAAGACATATTGTAAAATTTTTAGACTAAGTTCATGATAATTAAGTTCATCTAATCAAATTATTCAATGAACTCCCACTTAGATAGACATCCCTCCAGTAATCTAAGTATAACATGATCCGAGTTAACTAGGCCGTGTCCGATCATCACGTGAGATGGACTAGTCAACATCGGTGAACATCTTCATGTTGATCGTATCTTCTATACGACTCATGCTCGACCTTTCGGTCTTCTGTGTTCCGAGGCCATGTCTGTACATGCTAGGCTCGTCAAGTCAACCTAAGTGTTTGCATGTGTAAATCTGTCTTACACCCGTTGTATGTGAACGTTAGAATCTAACACCCGATCATCACGTGGTGCTTCGAAACAACGAACTGTCGCAACGGTGCACAGTTAGGGGGAACACTTTCTTGAAATTATTATGAGGGATCATCTTATTTACTACCATCGTTCTAAGTAAACAAGATGCAAAAACATGATAAACATCACATGCAATCAAACAATAATAGTGACATGATATGGCCAATATCACATAGCTCCTTTGATCTCCATCTTGGGGCTCCATGATCATCTTGTCACCGGCATGACACCATGATCTCCATCATCATGATCTCCATCATCGTGTCTCCATGAAGTTGCTCGCCAACTATTAATTCTACTACTACGGCTAACGCGTTTAGCAATAAAGTAAAGTAATTTACATGGCGTTTCTCAATGACACGCAGGTCATACAAAAAATAAAGACAACTCCTATGGCTCCTGCCGGTTGTCATACTCATCGACATGCAAGTCATGATTCTTATTACAATAGCATGAACATCTCATACATCACATATATATCATTCATCATTCATCACAACTTTGGCCATATCACATCATAGAACACTTGCTGCAAAAACAAGTTAGACGTCCTCTAATTGTTGTTGCAAGTTTTACGTGGCTGCAAAAGGGTTCTAGCAAGAACGTTTTCTTACCTACGTGAAAGCCACAACGTGATTTGTCAACTTCTATTTAACCTTCATAAGGACCCTTTTCATCGAATCCGCTCCAACTAAAGTGGGAGAGACAGACACCCGCCAGCCACCTTATGCAACTTGTGCATGTTAGTCGGTGGAACCGGTCTCACGTAAGCGTACGTGTAAGGTTGTGTAACACCGCGGATGTAACTTTCCCTATTTGTACTCCAACTCTTGCCGTCTCCGGCGTTAAGTTATATTTATTTCTCGGGTCCGGGTCTTTGTCTTCGTGTTTTGTTGTCGTTGTCATGCATCTCATATCATGTCATCATGTGCATTGCATTTGCATACGTGTTCGTCTTATGCATTCGAGCATTTTCCCTGTTGTCTGTTTTGCATTCCGGCGCTTCGTTCTCCTCCGGTGGTCATTTCTAGCTTTCTTTCGTGTGTGGGGATTAAACATTTCCAGATTGGACCGAGACTTGCCAAGCGGCCTTGGTTTACTACCGGTAGACCGCCTGTCAAGTTTCGTACCATTTGGACTTCGTTTGATACTCCAACGGTTAACCGAGGGACCGAAAAGGCCTCGTGTGTGTTGCAGCCCAACACCCCTCCAATTTGGCCCAAAACCCTCCAAACTCCGCTCCATGTCCTAGAGCGTTTGATCATGATCGCGTGGCCGAAAACCGCACCTCATTTGGACTCTCCTAGCTTCCCCTATGCCTATATATACACACCCCCATTCCAATTCGCGGATCCTCTCCCCCTAACCCTAAAAAGATCACAGATCCGCCGCTCCGGACGTGTCCGGGCGGAGCCGGACAACGTCCGCCGCCCCCGCGCCCA
>NC_041382.1:404325521-404377154 GCF_002162155.2 Triticum dicoccoides | reverse complement strand
TGCCGCGCCCGCGTCCACCGCCTCCCCGCTGGCGCGCCGCCGCCCCGCCGCTGCCGCTTTGCCGCCGCCCGCCATAGCTCGCCGCGCCGCCCGCCGTTGCCGCCCGCCGCCCGGTCGCCGCCATCGCCGCCACCGGCCGCGCCGGCCTCTCCGTCGCCCGGATCCGCCCCGGTCGCGGCCTCCCTCCGGCGGCCGCCCGTCTTCCCCTGGCCAAGGCGCCATTTCCGGCAAGGAGCTACAGTGCAAATCCGGCCGCGCCTCGGGATGTGTGCCCGGAACCCTAGATCTGATCCAGGGTAGTTTTTTTACAAAGTCCCAGAATTTTTACTTCACATGCTCATGTTCGCGGCTCCGTAACTTTGCATCCGTAGCTCCGTTTTGGACATATAGTATATCAAAATGTTCGCCTCGACAATTAAATCATTTCGTCCCATTGCATAATTTTCATTTGAGCTCATCTTGATGCCCGAAATGCTGTTAGAAGAGGGCTTCGTGAGTTAATTGTCAGATCTGCTAGTTCATCTTAGACTTTTGTCATTTTTGCCATGATTAATGTGTGCATGATATGCCTGTGAGTCCTTCATATGTTTTGTTAAGCATTTTGTATTCTTTCCAGAGGTGTAAACCATGCATTTTTAGGATTTGTGTGGTGACTTGTGCAAGCTTGCAAAGTGAGGCACCCGGTGAATCTGTTTTCAGGGATTTGTGTAGTTTTTAGGATTATTTAGTTCATGATGCCATATGTTCAGCTTGTTTCCTAGTGATCCGTGCCTCTTTTGAGGATGATCAGTAAAGGAGTTTTGTTAACCATGTTATTCTCTATCCATCCATGTCTTTGTTTACAATTATGGAGCATCCTAGATTGAGTCAATCGAGCTCTACTTTTGCTTCGTTGTGAATCTGGGCAGATCGTCAACTTGTTTGCGATTTTGCCGATGATATTGTAGTTGATCCGTGCATGCTATGCCATTGTTCTTGCCATATCTAGCTATCATTTTGTGCCTTCTTAATGGATGTATGCTTGCCTTGCCATGACTTGCACCGTGGTGAGTGCATCGAGCTCGTTTACGTGCCTTCGTGAGTTATATTTCAGCATGTCTCAGTTTTCACTAAGTCTGAAAACTGATTGTGTTTTAGCTATGTTCGTGTGCCTGTTAGAATATTTTGTGAACCCTTTTGGCCCCAGGTCACTTTGGGTCTTTTGTTAAGCTTGTTGAGTAGCTCCACGCCATGTTCTTACTTGTTTTAATCAGGTCATGTATCATGTTGTTTTGCTGCTCCGAAGAGGGCTTCGTGATCTGAAATTCCAGACAAGTGTTAATTTCACTAAGTCTGGAATCTGTTTTGCATTTGCATTTTTGCCATGCTTGTTTGAACCTCATAATGGATGACTTGGCCGTAGCTCAGTGCTAGACTTTTGTTAAGAATCTTGTGTACATCCCTGCCATGCATTTTGTTGTCATGTTAGAGTGCTGTAGCATGTTCATCTCATTGCATTTAGATGCC
The DNA here is from genome assembly GCF_002162155.2 of Triticum dicoccoides. Lineage (NCBI taxonomy): Eukaryota > Viridiplantae > Streptophyta > Magnoliopsida > Poales > Poaceae > Triticum > Triticum dicoccoides. The sequence continues at coordinate 404,375,648 of NC_041382.1, read as the reverse complement.
TACTTGCTGTAAAACGCAGACCAGTGTCATTTTTGAAACGCTTGCCATTTCCAAACCGTAACTCCGATTCCGGCGTTCTTCCTATCGTTTTCAAGCGATTTCATCTCATCTTTCCAGTGGCACACTTGGAATTCCAAGTTGAGGCCAGGTTCATGCATTTCCTGTCATATCTTGCATTTTGCATCCCGCATCGCATCCCGCATAGCATGTCATCTTTGCATTGTGTTGTTTGAGTTTGCACGTGGTTGATTGTATCCTTGTTGCTTGTTTGTCTTGTTTGGGTAGAGCCGAGAGACGAGTTCACTAACGAGGAGCCCGTTGAGTTTGCTCTTGAGGATCCAGTCAACTCTGACAACTGTGCAGGCAAGATGATCATACCCTCGAAATCACTACTATCTTTGCTATGCTAGTTTGCTCGCTCTTTGCTATGCCAATGCTACGATGCCTACCTTTTGCTTGTCAGCCTCCCAAATTGCCATGTCAACCTCTAACCCACCATGTCCTAGCAAACCGTTGATTGGCTATGTTACCGCTTTGCTCAGCCCCCCTCTTATAGCGTTGCTTGTTGCAGGTGAAGATTGGAGCCGTTCCTTGTTGGAACATTTATTTACTTGCTGGGATATCATTATATTGCTATGTTATCTTAATGCATCTATATACTTGGTAAAGGGTGGAAGGCTCGGCCTCTCGCCTAGTGTTTTGTTCCACTCTTGCCGCCCTAGTTTCCGTCATATCGGTGTTATGTTCCCGGTTTTTGCGTTCCTTACGCGGTTGGGTTATAATGGGAACCCCTTGACTGTCCGCCTTGAACAAAACTCCTCTAGCAGTGCCCAACCTTGGTTTTACCATTTGCCACCTAGCCTTTCCCTTGGGTTTCGCGGACTCAAGGGTCATCTTATTTTAACCCCCCCGGGCCAGTGCTCCTCTGAGTGCTGGTCCAACCTAGAGCACCGTGCGGGGCCGTCCCTCGGCAACTTGGGTTACGTTGGCTCCCGTACGCTTAGCTTATCCGATGTGCCCTGAGAGCGAGATATGGGCAGCTCCTATCGAGATTTGTCGGCACAGCGGGTGGTGTTGCTGGACTTGTTTTACCATTGTCGGAGTTGTCTTGAATTACCGATATACCGAGTCTGATCGGAACGTCTTGGGAGGAGGTCTATTCCTTCGTTGACCGTGAGAGCTTGTCATGGGCTAAGTTGGGACTCCCCTGCAGGGATTGAACTTTCGAAAGCCGTGCCCGCGGTTATGGGCAGATGGGAATTTGTTAATGTCCGGTTGTAGATAACTTGAACCTTATTTAATTAAAATGAATCAACTGAGTGTGTTACCGTGATGGCCTCTTCTCGGCGGAGTCCGGGAAGTGGACACGGTGTTGGAGTAATGTTTGCGCAGGTTGCTCTCTAGTTTCTCGCTCGCACTTTGCCTCCTCTTCTCGCTTTCTTTTGCGAATAAGTTAGCCACCACATATGCTAGTCGCTTGCTGCAGCTCCACATATAAATTGCCTTACCCTTCCTATAAGCTTAAATAGTCTTGATCGCGAGGGTGCGAGATTGCTGAGTCCCTGTGGCTCACAGATTCCTATTACACCAGATGCAGGTCCAGGTGATTTCGCTCCAGGTGACGAGTACGAGCTCAAGTGGGAGTTCGACGAGGACTCTCAGCGATACTACGTGTCTTTTCCTGATGATCAATAGTGGTGCCCAGTTGGGGGTGATTGGGATCGTTGTCGCATGTTGGGTTTTCTTCTATTTTGGCGCCGTAGTCGGGCCATGAGTGTTTTGGATGATGTAATGTTATTTATGTACTTGATTGACGTGGCGAGTGTAAGCCAACTATGTTATCTCCCCTTTATTATTCATATTACACGGGATGTTGTGAAGATTGCCTAACTTGCGACATATGCCTTCAATGCGATTATGTCTCTAAGTCGTGCCTCGACACGTGGGAGCTATAGTCGCATCGGGGTGTTACAGGTTGGTTCGGGCTGCTTCATCCCACAATACCGTTGAAGCAAGATAAGACTAGTAGCAGCAAGAAAGTTGACAACATCAACGCCCACAACAAATTGTGTTCTACTCGTGCAAGAGAACTACGCATAGACCTAGCTCATGATGCCACTGTTGGGGAACGTTGCAGAAAACAAAAAATTTCCTACGGTTTCACCAAGATCCATCTATGAGTGCATCTAGCAACGAGTGATCGGATTGCATCTACATACCTTTGTATATCACGCGCGGAAGCGTTCAAAGAACGGGGATGAGGAAGTCGTACTCGACGTGATCCAAATCACCGGAGATCCTAGCGCCGAACGGACGGCACCTCCGCATTCAACACACGTACGGTCAGCGTAACGTCTCCTCCTTCTTGATCCAGCAAGGGGGAAGGAGAGGTTGAGGAAGATGGCTCCAGCAGCAGCACGACGGCGTGGTGATGATGGAGCTGCAGTACTCCGGCAGGGCTTCGCCAAGCTCTATGGAGGAGGAGGATGTGTTGGAGAGGGAGAGGGAGGCACCAAAGGCCAAGGTGAGAAGTCCTCCATCCCCCCCCACTATATATAGGGGGGCCTAGGGGGGGGGGCGCCGGCCCTAGGATATGCAATCTCCTAAGGGGGGCGGCGGCCAAGGGGTGGGGGGGCTTGCCCCCCAAGCAAGGGGCGCCCCCTTTAGGGTTTCCCCCACCCTAGGCGCATGGGCCCTAGGGGAAGTGGCGCCCCATCCCACTTTGGGCTGGATCCCTTCCCACTTCAGCCCATGGGGCCCTCCGGGATAGGTGGCCCCACCCGGTGGACCCCCGGGACCCTTCCGGTGGTCCCACTATAATACCGGTGACCCCGAAACTTGTCCCGACGGCCGAAATAGCACTTCCTATATATAATTCTTTACCTCCGGACCATTCTGGAGCTCCTCATGACGTCCGGGATCTCATCCGGGACTCCGAACAACATTCGGGTTACTGCATATACATATCCCTACAACCCTAGCGTCACCGAACCTTAAGTGTGTAGACCCTACGGGTTCGGGAGACATGTAGACATGACCGAGATCGCTCTCCGGTCAATAACCAACAGCGGGATCTGGATACCCATGTTGGCTCCCACATGCTCCTCGATGATCTCATCGGATGAACCACGATGTCGAGGATTCAAGCAATCCCGTATACAATTCCCTTCATTAGTCGGTATGTTACTTGCCCGAGATTCGATCGTCGGTATCCCAATACCTCGTTCAATCTCGTTACTGGCAAGTCACTTTACTCGTACCGTAATGCATGATCCCGTGACTAGACACTTGGTCACTTTGAGCTCATTATGATGATGCATTACCGAGTGGGCCCAGTGATACCTCTCCATCACACGGAGTGACAAATCCCAGTCTTGATCCGTGTCAACCCAACAGACACTTTCGGAGATACCCGTAGTATACCTTTATAGTCACCCAGTTACGTTGTGACGTTTGGTACACCCAAAGCACTCCTACGGTATCCGGGAGTTACACGATCTCATGGTCTAAGGAAAAGATACTTGACATTGGAAAACTCTAGCAAACGAACTATACGATCTTGTGCTATGTTTAGGATTGGGTCTTGTCCATCACATCATTCTCCTAATGATATAATCTCGTTATCAATGACATCCAATGTCCATACTCAGGAAACCATGACTATCTGTTGATCAACGAGCTAGTCACCTAGAGGCTTACTAGGGACATGTTGGTGTCTATTATTCACACATGTATTACGATTTCCGGATAACACAATCATAGCATGAATAAAGACAATTATCATGAATAAGGAAATATAATAATAATGCTTTTATTATTGCCTCTAGGGCATATTTCCAACAATAAGAACCAAGCTCATGAGAATTACCTAACCCACATAACATAGACAACACATAGTATGGGTTAGTACACAAAGCACAATTGATAAATTCTTACCATACCACAAGATCTCATGTGGCGTATGATATGCGCTTGTGTGTTGACCATCTTAGAGGTTAATCTGTGATCTTCATCTTGGTCAACATTTATCTTCGGTCCATGATTACTATTGATGTCTTTAAGGCCCTATTGATATCTTTACTATGCTTCATTTCTTCAAGACATAATAACCAATATATCAATTCACCATGACCATATCAAGTTTCTACTTGAATATCATATTGGACATCATTTGCTCGTTCTCATGCTCCAACATAGTATCTTGAGAGGCACAATGAATTCTTCACTTGAATTACTTGCTTCAAGACATAATAATCCATGACTCAACATATGATCTCATAATGATCCTATCTTCAAGCATATGTAGAATTCTTCTCTTTAATCATTCTCTCAATATCTTGATCCATTATGGTTCAACCCATAAGCCTTGCTGCATGCACACCAATATGTATATGGCATTCATTTAGAATCCATTCTACCTCCTTCTTGCATCACCATGGAACAAACATCCTTCAGTTCATCCAATATTCTTCATGCATTGGAAATGGAACTTTCCTTCAAATGTATAACTCAATGCAAACATTAGTCCATTAGGATTGTCATCAATTACCAAAACCACACATGGGGACTACATCTACTTTCAATCTCTCCCATTTTGGTAATTGATGAAAATCTCAACAAGAGGGTTTATATAATGAATTTTAAACCAACATGCAATTTATTCGAGGATAAACTGTATACTTGAGATGGTTGTACTATCATCAAGACACTACACAAGCATTTGATGATAGTACACCCATAGTATATAGAGCAAACTCCCCCACAATATATGCATGTGTGAATGAACTTTGAATGTCTTTGCATATATTGGTTGACATAAACTAGGATAAGATTTCTCTATATACAATACACATCCATGCAACAAGAATATATAACAAGGGTAGGTATGCATGAGTGACAACAAGCACCACAAAATACTTATCTTAAACCCTCTAAACTTCTCCCCCATTGGCAACAAATGCCAAAATGGATGAAACAATCTAGAAGACTAATATAGTTTGAGTTCCTCCTTAATGTGTTCATATCGCGAAAATGTGAGTGAAATCAAATGCACATATTCAATGATGAAAAATTTGAGGAGCTCAACCCATATATAGGATCTAGAATGCAACAAGATAGTATGATATGAAAATAATATTAAACATGGGAGGAAAACATTCAAAAGATCCAAAGAACATATTTTGGACAAGATAAAATAGGATTATCCAATGTGATCATCATGTGAAGTATGGGTCCAAAACACATCCAAAACACATGAGTGTGCAAGGATATATGCAATGCATACGAGCACTTACGACACAACCTCTTACCGAAGCCACTATACGAATAAAAGGAACACACAAAGTGCCCGACGAGGAATAAATGATATCAAGGAAATATATGAACTTTCTTATGTATAAAAATTTCTAAGTGGCCAATAATAATCATGATATGTATCCACAAAGAAACCCGTATACACAAAAAGGTTGTAATTGATAAGAACAAGATATCCACAGGTGAATCCACTATTATAGAACTTTGAGCCTAGCATAATAGCAAGGAACATGGCACAAAGCACATGGCACAAATTAATCTCATCTGCATAACACAAAGTGACGCAAGCAATCAAAAGATCTGACGAGCCAGAAGGATAAAAGAATATTATGATTTGAGCAAATTGGTGTTCTAATGAAAATAGAAAAGCTCCCCATGATTTGTGCACTATTTAGATTTTTTTATTTGGATACAAGTGCACAACATAGGATCATCACTCCCTCAAAATCAATAGGAACACAAAACAATTGCAAGCAAGCATAGATAAGAAAAGAAGCCTAACAATTGCAACAAAGATATGGTTGAGCAACATGTAAATGAGGCAACCTAATAATAGGCACAACCAAAACGATGTGAGTGAGTCATGTCAAAGCACTTGAGAAGACTAATATAAGGATGAGAATTAAGCAACAACATAGTCTTGAGTAAATGAGATACAAGGTGCCAGACATGTCCTTCCCACACACACAAATTTAAGCAGGTCACACACACACATCAAGCAAATGGGTTCACAAGCTCACTAATAGAAAATTAAAAATCAAAGCTTGTGACAACCCACAGTGAAGATAGGAAATAATAGGCTTGTCAAGACAAGCACGAGGACAACAAACTTCACCAAACATGAGTGCACTAAGATGCAAAGTAGTAAGACACACACTCATACAATGAATGCTTCCACGGATCCACCAAAGATATAAAAAGAGAATGAAATGGTGGACATGAAAGAATAGGGATATCAACTAGAGATGTAACTTCTCTCACGTGTATAAGATTCTAGGTAGATGACAATCATGGTGATATATATCCACAAAGAAGGATGTACACATGAAATAGTTACAAAAGGAAGGAATAAGATATCCAAACAGGAGTCATAAAATATATCAATGAGATATTTGCTTGAAAGCATAACACATGGCTTAATATTATCTTATTGTATACTATTGAACTCCAAACACACAACCATCAAAGACATCACAACTAGAAACAAGAGATCATTATTGGGATGCTTTGAGAAAGGAAACAAGTATCACAGGAACGAGTCAAGAAATTCATGCCATGATGCAACCTACACAAGGTCGATCCCATTTCTATATATATATATATATGCATGAAGTAAATACTTGTTACCGAGATAGCATTGGTATGAAGTCGTAGATCAATAAAATTTCCAAGCTTGGATCTAACTTCCTCATAGTGCCACCATCTTCATGAATAAGCCAAGAACCCAATGCTTCTCAAATGTACCTAAAACATTTGAAGTACAATATGGTCCCCAAACTTATTGGGTCCGAAGTAGTTAGCATAACTACAACACATAGGGTAAAACCACTTAAGCATGTGCATATCATATGAATTTGAATTTCATGCACATCTTAGCTATTAAGAATTTGATGGATTTACCATATATATATGGGATCAAATAAAGCAAACAAAGCATGCGAATTTACACATAGTAACTACGCATGCACATGCCTACCAAAATCCAGGGAGATACAAAATGGACAAATGAACACATAACCATTAATACTTCCAATAACATCACTAGTCATTCATGTTGTCCAAAATAAATCAAAGTGACAAATCAACATATGATAGCACACAAAGTTCAACATATGAACCAAGGAAAACCAATGAGCATATAAGATATGCATTGCACACATACTCATAGGAATATATCACTCAAGTAGATATAGGATACTATAAACAATGAGATAACAAACTCCCATAACTCCATACAAACCAATAAGATGAACTCGAGCAAAATGGTATTTTGAGTTATCATTTGGCGTAGAAACCACATAAGTACATGATCATCTATACTAACACAAGCATAACATGAGAGTATAGAAATAAACACAATGCTTGGATAGTATATTATTAACATTACAATTATATAGATCAACATGCAAAGCAACAATTGGAATAGCTTTAATGAAATGATTTTCCAAATATGATTGTGAAGATAGCCATGGGCAAAACCGCACAAGAATGCCATATGTAAACAAGGCATGGCATGCCACAGAGATATAAGATAATCTCAAATATATTCTAAGTGGCATCCCATAATTGTTCACATTTAACAAGGATTGTGATATGCACAAAGCATATCACTCCCCATAATGTGGTGATCCATTAATATCTCAAAAGAGCCCAATAAGATGCAACTAAAATGCAATGAAGGCTCGAGACTACACACACAAATATATGATGTGTATTGCAACCTACACATGCTAGATAACACAAATCAAGCATATTAGGAGACACAACATATACAAACACATGCTAGGTACAAAACCTAAGGATGCATGGGGCTAGTAACTTTCAACGTAGACAATATAAATACAAGTTACCGCCATGAGGAGCATTGGAATGACAAATATGATGATAATTCACTTGACTTGGTTTGAACCATAATGAATGGTGAGAATAATTTTTCTTCATGAACTAGCCAAGTATCCAATGCCCTCCACACACCCATTGATCAATTTTGAGCTCGATGGTCCCCAACCACGTTGGGTCCTAAGAAGTTAGTAACAATAGGCTTGGCAACCCAAATGTTCTTATCCACTTTGGGCACCAACATACTTGGAAAACATATTACCATCAATATCCTTCCTAAGTGAATAATGATCACTGATAATTGGAGGCTTAGAGATGTTACCGTTGGATAGTGGTCGTTCTTCAACTTGAGGTTGAGCTTGAGGTCGCTTCCAATGTAGCTTCCCATTATAAGCCCTTTTCTTCAATGGACAGGATCTCACATGATGTCCAGCCTTTGTGCACTTAAAGCAAGAAATGTTGGACTCGTTCTTGGCTTGGTCTTTCCCCCTTTTCTTGTTCATGGATTTCTTCTTGTTGGAGTGAAAACTATGTCCATCATCACAATTTTCCAAGTCTTTCTTCAAACTAGTGACTTGGGACTTGAGGTCATTAATTTCATCTACATGGTTAGTTTCAAGACTAGAAACAAGAGGACTAGTGGAAGTATAAACTTCATGGTTAGAGAAACAAGACAAGATGAGCAATTCATCATGAGGTGTATCAATATCATGTAGAGAGGAATTGCAAGGACTAACACATGGCAATAAGGCATTTTGAGTAGAAGATGTGCTAATATCCACATGAGACTCACACTATTTTACCTTGGTGAACATAGCCTCATGAGCTAACTTTAGCCCATCATGAGAGATTAGAAGATCCTCATGAGTGCCCGAGAGCTTTTCATAACTTTCTTCCAATTTCCTATAATTGCTAGTTAGCAAATCAAGTTGAGTCCTTAGCTCAACAGTTTCTTTCAACATCGATGCTTCACACAAGATAGAGTTAGTAGCACAAGCATCATTATCAATATGAGAGGAGCATGTAGAAACTAGAGACTCCACATGAGTAGCTTGAAGTTCCTCATGGGACTTAGAGAGTTTGGTGATCTCTCCTTTGACATTCTTCAAGCCAAGGTCAAGGTGCTCAAAATCCTCTTTAAGTTTAGAATGAGTAACTTCAATCTCTTCTTTTAAAGACCTCAAGTCACTAAGACATTGATGAGCCTTAGCAAGTTCATGTTTAAGTTGTTCACTTTTTGCTTGCTCGTTTAGAAATAAGTCATTACGTTTTTTAAAGCAAGCAAGAACATCTTGGAACCTTTTATAAGTGTTATTTTAGCTCTATGAAGAGTTTTCCCAATCTCATAGAGATTTTGAGTCAAGTCATCATCATCATCCTCATTACAACTATCATCATTATCACTAAGAGAAGATGATACCTCATCATTACCTCTTGCCATGAGGCACATCTGAACAAAGGGGGTTGATGATGATTCTTTTGGAGAAGAGGGTTCTTCATCAATGAAGCATGCCTCATCTTTCTTGATTTCCTCTACATGGTTAGTCGTAGAACAATTAGAGGAAACCAAGTCATTTCTATCATGGCAACATGGGAGATCAAGCATATCATCACAAATGAGCTTAACACCATCATCACAAGATATTTTTTCACTCACCATGTCATTACCTTGTGGCACGCCACATGTTGGTGAAGTGGAAGATATTGAAGTGTCCAAGTAATTGGAGGTGGAAGCAATAGAGAGTTACTCATGATTTAAAAATCTGGATAACTCCTCCATTAACTCCCCAAAAAAAATATTGTCTTCATCAATATTGGACCCACCATATATATCTTCAAGTTTGGTCCAAGTCTCATGAGCCGACTTGCAAGTCGTGACTGCCTTAAACACTTCAAAGGTTAAAGCTTGATGAATGACAAGAGAAGTATCACAATCAAGATACATATCCTCAATAGATGGAGAATGTCCATCCTTAGCAATAGAAATTCCTATAAGAACAATTCGCAAAGCATTTGGACCCATGTCCCGAAAGTGAAAAAGCATGTGAATTCTCCATAGGTGATAATTTGTGCCATCCAAATAATAAGTGTTGTTGTGCACTAGTTCACTAGCCGACATCGTTACTCTCTAGGCGGTGAAGCCTAATAAGGAGAGACCGGGCTCTGATACCAATTGAAAGGACCACGATGTCGCCTAGAGGGGGGGGGGTGAATAGGCATTTTAAAAACTTCTACAGATTTGGCTTAATCCTAATGCGGAAATAAACTAAGAGGATACTTTTCAACCACAAATCCTAAATACACTAGCCTCAACTAAGTGCACCAACAACTTATTAGAAATAAGATGAGCACAACAAGGATACTAACAAGAACAAGTAAGTTACACAAACTTACTTGATCAATATCACAAGATATGAAAGTGTATGACACAAGTTAGCAATTCATACTAATGACAAGATATATCAACGGTAACAAGTATGAATCGTGGGATATAAAGTGTAGGCCTAAATAATCTTTACAAGGAAATAGCCAACACAATATAACGAGGACAACAATATATAGTGAATGCAAGGTCAAGAGACCAAAGTAAATCACAAGTAGTGGCTAGGGTTAGAAATAACCGAAGACACGGAGATGAGGATGTATCCCGATGTTCACTTCCTTGGAGGGAAGCTAGTCACCGTTAGAGAGGTGGATGTTACCATGAAGGCACACCAACGCCGCAAAGGCTCACCCTATTCTCCCTTTGAGACAACACCACGAAGGCGTTTCTCAACCACTAGTGGTAGACCTTGAGGCGGCCTCCAAACCTTCACAAACTTTCTGGGGGCAAATCTTAAGTTGATTCCTCACTGGAGCACTCCTACCACCTAGGTGTCTCCAACCTCCAAGAGTAACAAGATCAAGGGGGAAATTCTCAAGACTTGCTCAAATCACGAATTCCTTTGGTCACAAGAGGGAGAGGGAGTGGATCTATCACTTGATTGGAAAATCTCTCAAGAACTCTCACGAATCTCTCCGGGATCTAAGATTTGGTGTAGGAGAAGTGAGAGGTAGCCTTTTTGTGTTCTAGGGTTCATATGAATCTGTTGCTCAACCCTCTACCGGATTGGTAGAGGGGTATATATATAGTAAGCCTAGAAAACTAGCCGTTTGTGAGTAAGTGGCTGTGTTGGGCCGGACATCCGGGCAAGGGCCGGACATCCGGCAGCTGAGTAAAGCGCACACACGCATGTGAAAAACAGAGGCCGGAGTACAGGCCCCAGACATCTGCCAAAATTGGGGCCCCGGACCTCCGGGCAAGTGCCGGACATCTGGCGGGCACAACCAACATTTGAAAACAAGTTCTAGAATTTACGGGTGTAACAGCCTGGTTTTTGGCCCTTTTCTTTTTCTTTTTGAATTATTGGTTTTTGCTCTGTTTTTCTTTTTGGAGTGGTTCTGTGGCCTTGTCACCTGGGAAATCATCTTCATTTCCTCTCTCAGGTGGCTCATCATCCTAAAAACTTTGCCAAGATCATGTCACTCTAGTGCTTGACCAAACCCTAATTTCTTTTTCTCAGGAACATTCCTTTTCCTATTAAAGGAATAACCCTATCTGCCCTAGGTTGTGAAGTAACCTATATTTTTGTCCATCCAAAAATCCCCAAATAATTCTTATAAATTGTTTGGGTCATATATTCCTAAAATATGGCAAAATATTTCATTGGCCATAATTCTCATCATGCTTAATAAATTCATTTCCTATTCTGTCCTTAATGGCACATTGTGAATCAAGTGCTATCTATCTTTGCCCATTTGACCCCGAACTTTTTGGACATCTTCTCCTTTCCAAATAATTTCCCTGTGCCCAAATTAAACTTTATTTGCTTAGCCAAACTTCCTCAGTGATTTTTCAAAGTTCCTATCTGAGGGAAGCCTTTGTGAAGGAAGTGCTAGCTAGGGTTATCCAAATGAGTTAAAATTTTGCACACTCCTTAATGTGTTCATATATTTACACTCCTCCAAGTTGCAACTCCATCCCTTGAACTATGTGAGCACAGTATCAAATCTTTGATTCTGTCAATATTTTCAGGTTGTGAAGCAAGTATATTTTATATTGCTTCATTTTGCCTGAAAATTTACCAGATCATTATCCTACACAAATAACTTCTCTCCACCAAATTTGGCACCATTTTATCAAGCTAATATTTCTCTAGAATTATTGCAAGATTCTGGTCAGTGAAGATAGCTATGAAGGAAGTACCATTTTGGTGTATACAATTGGTATGAGATTTTTACAGCTTCTTACTATGACCAAATCACTAAGCCTTGCCAAATTTGAGCTCAATTTGACACTCCATGTGAGTGCACCTTCCTGATCTTTATTCTGGACTAAATATGCACTTGTGAAGCAACTATGGTGCATCTTGGTCCTAATCTTCTCAAAGTTACCAGGGTGAAAGTCCTTCTTTACCTAAACCTCGCAGACAACTCCTTTGCTCCCAATCATCTTCCTGTTGATCACCAGTGCTCACCCAAGTTTACTGCAGTAAACTTCATAGGGTGATTACCATTTAACCATAGCAGTTTTCACCGAACTACAACCGTAGTTGAGACCTACCCTGGAAGAACTTACCCATAGACAACAAGTTCCAGCCCATCGCCCCTGCTACATGCCAGCACACGCGGTGACCACATTAATGGCATCATTGTGCGCACGTTCTATGCAAAGTGGCCCCGTCCAGGGCACCATTTCTGCTTCATCCGCTCCCCTCTCGTCATCTTCGCGCGCGTGAGCGTGTCCCCTGGCTTCACCTCATCATCGCCATTCCCCTGGACCCCTCTCCCCCTCCGTATGCTTCCTCACCGACGCTCACCGCCGAACGCCCACGAGAGCACAGTGCATCGACCTCGTCTTCCTCCTCGTCCCTTCCTCCCCGTGCTCCGTTGGCCTCCTCTACCTCGTGAGACACTCCAGTGCTCCTCCCCTGTCGTCTACCAGCGAGCTCGGGTGCGTGCACACACGTCCGCGGTGTCGGCCACGCGTCTGTGGTGACGCCAGCGCAGCAGCCCCTCCCCTGCCTATATAAGCCCACCCGAGGCCTCTCGACCTCACCATCGCCTTTGCCTCACTCCACTACCCCTCCCAAACCTCTTCCCCGAGCACCGGAGCCTCTCTGCTCGTCCTCTGTCCTCCATGGCCACCGCCCCCTCCGGCCTAAATCCGAGCAAGCTCTCTCCCTCCGTTCTATCACCACCAGAGGCCTCCTCATCCACCCTAGATCCACCCCAGTGCCCCATTCCTTCTCTGCTGGCCTCAGGCCACGAGTTCCCCCGGAGCCGGAGAAGCCCCGTCCGCCGCGACCATGGTACCGCCCTGCCCGATGCTCCTTGACATTCGGGTGGTGGAGGGACGGGTCCGCCTCGCCGTCCTGAGCACTCCTGCAGTCCAAGCTCTGCCGGAGGTGGCCCGAGTGGCCGGAACGAGCGCCGACGCCGGTGGCCTCTCCTCTACTCTGCATACGGCGTCGGGGGAGAAGAAGGAGAAGGCCAGGAGGAGAGAGAAGAGGCAGCGGGCCCCGCTCGTCAGCGAGACCAAGGCCCGGTCCCGCCACCGCTGACGTGGATAAGTGGAGACGTACTCCTGGCGAGTATGCTTTCCCTTATCGAAAGCGTATTCCGCTCCTTATTCGGTCCAGAATGCGCTTTCCTCTCTAGAAAGCGTATTTCTGAGAAAGGCGCGTTCTGTTTTTCCAGCTAAGGGCCTGTTTGTGATGATTTCTTGACAATTAGGTCTCTGGCAGAAAAACATTCATATCTTTTTACCCATAGCTCCAAATCAGGTGATTCCAAAGCCCACTTCTTCGTTTCGTCGAGCCGGTTCCGATGGAATCATTTTCACAATGTTTTGAAATTCTAAAAATGACCATTATGCCCTTGCCCTTATTCAGCCCCCTCCGAGAGAGAAAGATTTCCGGCGATTCTTTCTGCGAGCTTCTCGCACTTCTTCTCGGTGATTTCTTCCACCCCAGGTAAGCCACACCCTCCATTTGCATGATTGCAATGTAGTGACATGGTTTATTTATTTGAACTTGATTAAAATATTACATTAGCTAAGTATGATTTGTTCATGGCATTTCTCAGAGTATTGTTTTGATCTTGATATTGCCATGATATTGCTTGGAGTTCTAGGACTTATGTTTTGATGATTATGTGGATGACATGTGCCTTTGGATTCTTAGTGTCTATTATGATTATTTTCATGATGGTATCTGGTATTATTTTGGAGTATTACTTTGGATATCATGTTGCCTTTGGATTCTTAGTGGCTATTATGATTATTTTCATGATGGTATATGGTATTATTTTGGAGTATTACTTTGGATATCATGTTGCCTTTGGATTATTAGTGGCTAGTGTTATTCTCATCATGATGCTAGATAATATTATGTTTTGGAGTATGAGGTTGGAGATGATGCTTGCATATGGATCATAGCTGGATAGTTAGTTCTTGACATTTGAGTAGTAATATTGTCATTCTTGGATTCATCCTTATAGTAGTGTTACAATATCCTCGGAGTATCTTGGTATGATGTTATGATGCTTGGATTATTTGTTGGGTATGCTATGACTTGGATTATAGGTTGATAGATGATATCGGAGTATCAGTGATTACAGATATATTTTTGGGGATAAATTCCGTCATTAAGTTGGTCAGGTGCCACTGAACCGGGCTTTTCCAGTGCAACCACGCTTACCTTTATGGGAAGGTCCTAACTAGGTCTATTGTCGTGCATCTCGCCGGTGCCTCCAACGAGGGAAGGTTATGGGCGTGCGCTACCCTGATCAAGTAGGTGGACATAAGCCTTGTGTGCCCGTTGTTGTTGTTGTACCCAAGTTGTCCCTGTTTGGGATGGTTTATGTTTAGCCACGACGGTGGCCATTGGTGCCTTTGGTAGGCACTGGGCCACCCAGGACTTAGCCCAAAGGGGAGTTGGTCGGAGTGGCCGGGAGAGTGTCATGGCAGTAGATCGGTTTTGTCGGAACGCCGTTGGTCCACCCGAATGGGAGTGCGAGGCCATGGGTTCCATGGTGTGGGTAAAGTGCGCTACCTTTGCAGAGTGAGTTTGTTTAAACTATCGATAGCCGCGTCCTCGGTCATAGGCATGGGTTCGTACTAGGTCACACCGTTCAATCAGCACTCACATGATGGAATGACTTATAGGTGATTTATATGTTGATATTTTGAGCAGTACAGATTGGCAAGATGTTGACGATGATGTTGGAGACCAAGTGTTGGTCATGGTAGTGATCGCCGGAAAGATCACCGTTTGAGACCAAGTGATGGTCATGGTAGTGATCGCCGGAAAGATCACCGTTTGGGACCAAGTGTTGGTCATGGTTGTGATCGCCGGAAAGATCACGTTTGGTTTTGATCATGAGGTGATCGAGATGGTATATTGCTTGGCCGGTTAGCCAAGGGAGATATGGTTATGGAGATCTGAGATGGTGATTCATTAGTATTGTATCAGTTTCATACCATGCTTAGTAGTTGTTTCATCATGGTAGTTGTTAATTAATTAATTAATCTGTTAATGCTATGTTATTGTCTTTCCTTGATGTTTATGGTTGTTGTGAGCTTGCAAGTACATTCAATGTACTGACCTGGTGTGTCATGCCAGATTGCAGGTGATGCCATGATTGCTTGCTTGCTTGTCGAGGCTGCCGTGTGTGCGCGCTAGATCGTGTCCCAACCAGAGTCCCTGCGCAGTGGAGTTCACCACCTTCGTCATTGTTCTGCTGCTAGAAGTATTCCGCTGCTTCGAGTTGTTCCGCTGCTAGCATAGAGCAAGTGTAGTATCGCAGGCGTAGTGTGGCCGTGCTGATGTGCTTCTTTGTAACATCAGACCCTTGTATTATTATTCTTGTAATAAGAGCTGATTTGTTCTATGTCAAGAAGTGCCATATTCCAGAGACTTTTCCTCGATCTCTGGGCTAGAATACGGGGCGTTCCGGTTTCTCTGAGCCAGGGTGCCACAGCGGGCCGGATTTCCGGGAGGATCCCGGACATCCGGGTCGACCCGGAAACCTGGACATCCGGCCAAGTCCCGGATGTCCGGCCATTAAAAAAACAACAGGAACCCCAAAACCGAAACATGCATAACTTTTACATCCGGACTCCGATTTTGATGATCTTGGGCTCGTTTTGAAGCTATCAAAAAACTCCAGGTCCTCACATAGAGAACCACCCAAGATAAGACAAAATGGAGTGTGAAAAGTATGCAAGGGTTATACATATACTTTGGGGAACCTAGTTGGCTTTGGATTTTCTTTCGATATATGTAGGCATATTGTATTTGTACTGGATAGGAGTGAAATATGACTATGTTGGAATACGATGTGAGAAGAATAGAAATAGATGATGTTGACTTGAGAAAATCTATCACTAACCCCTTTGACCCCCTCTTAATAGTGCGGGATCCCTATAACTCAAGAATCATAAAAGAACTATACTAGATAGTTTCCAGAACCTCATTCTTGAGCATATATCCTTTTCGATGGTCATCGATCCTCACATCTAAGGCCAAATGAACTAATACCTTTGACTAGAGCCTTTCAGTTGAGCTTTATATTGATGTTTCCTCATGGCTCAAGTTGAAGGCAAGACATTGGAGAAGTCTTCAAGTAGCTCCCCCATACACATTGTGGGAAGCTTTGCTTTGCATTCATCTTTACTTGTCCATCAACATTAATTACTTGATGATATAGTTTGATGAGCACCAAGCTTTCTTATAAGAAGCAAGCTCATGAGAATTACCTAACCCACACAACATAGACAACACATAGTATGGGTTAGTACACAAAGCGTAATTGATAAATTCTTACCATACCACAAGATCTCGTGTGGCATATGATATGCACTTGTGTGTTGACCATCTTAGAGGTCAATCTTTGATCTTCATCTTGGCCAACATTTATCTTTGCTCCATGATTAATATTGATGTCTTGAAGGCCCTATTGATATCTTCACCGTGCTTCATTTCTTCAAGACATAATAACCAATATATCAATTCACGATGACCATATCAAGTTTCTCCTTGAATATCATATTGGACATCATTTGCTCGTTCTCATGCTCCAACATAGTATCTTGAGAGGCACAATGAATTCTTCACTTGAATTACTTGCTTCAAGACATAATAATCCATGACTCAACATATGATCTCATAATGATCCTATCTTCAAGCATATGTAGAATTATTCTCTTTAATCATTCTCTCAAGATCTTGATCCATCATGGTTCAACCCATAAGCCATGATGCATGCATAACAATATGTATATGGCATTAATTTCGAATCCATTCTATCTCCTTCTTGCATCACCATGGAACAAACATCCTTCAGTTCATCCAATATTCTTCATGCATTGGAAATGGAACTTTCCTTCAAATGTATAGCTCAATGCAAACATTTGTCCGTTAGGATTGTCATCAATTACCAAAACCACACATGGGGACTACATGTACTATCACCATGGGCTACATATTTACTGTAGTTACCATGGGCCTCCTACGGGCCGTAGAAACATTGGGCCTTCTAATGGTTGTAGCATCGATGGCCTTCTACGGGCCGTAGTATCAATGGGCCTTCTACGGGCCGTATGATCGATAGGCCAAACATGGGCCAATAACAGACCGCATTTTGGGCCATCAACGGGCTAGATTTGGAATCGTACATTCATGGGCCGACAACAATGAGCCGCCGTTAATCGGTCATATTTGATGACACTACGAAAACGGCCCAACGGATTAACGGGCCGCAAATGGGCCGATTGTAACCACATGATGAATTTGGCCCACAAGCAGAGAAGGCTAGTAACGGGCTGTAAGTAACAGAATGCTAGAAATGAGCCCAAGAATAAATGGGCCCTGAGAAGGCCGAAAGATAACATGGGTTGGAAACGGCCCAATGGAATAATGGGCTGTTGATGGGTAGAAAGCGGTACACTGTTCATTGCGGGCCAGATTCACCACGGGCCGTTAATGGGACAAGAGTTACAAATGGCCTCGTATGGGCCGAAAGACATCATGGGCCAGAAGTTACAATGGGCTGGAATCATATTGGACGGCCCAGATGAAGCTACTGGGCATAATTCCGATAGGCCGTAACGGGCCATGAGTTAGCGGACCATGAATGGGCTATATACGAACATGCCGTTAACAGGCTTTCCATGGGCCAACCCGTTACCTTTTGACCAAGTCAGACGAGCCGACCTTTTCACCGGAATGGGCCTCTGTTGGGCCGTGCCACGTGTTGACGTATCATAGGCGCCTCCTGTCCAATGAATGGATGACATATGTCCCAACGGTGAGCCAACACATGTTTCCTCTAGCCAATGAGAATTTTACACGTGGAAAATCCTCATTGGCCCGGGCTGTTAGCGGGTTATCGGATCCAAAACCGGACCCGATAGCTTAACAACGACCCGTTATGGTGGATGCCACGTGTCGATCACCCTTGACGAAAGCACTTCCATGACGCGCCATTTATCGTCCTGGAAGTGGACACTTCCGTGATGATAATTTTGGTAATGTCATGGAACACTTCTACGACATCACATGTATGACTATCTTGATTCTGTCATAAAATCGTCATGGATGTACATGCATGACAGAAAACATGACCTACTATGACAAACATGTATCATCACAAAAGTGTTTTTTTGTAGTGCATGCTGAAGGAGTTGACGCACAAGAACCTCTCCGATGCCTTGGCGCTAGCGAAACTGGGCAAGGCTCTCCACAAGAACGCCTAGGTAAGTTCGGCCACAATTTTCTTCTTCTTTTGCAACAAGTCTTTGTAGTTGGTTCCGGGGGCACGAGCAGTGCACCTTGTGGGTGTAGCCCCCAAGGCCCTGGCCAACTGCTGGCAGTTGGTCAGGGTCTTTGGAAGTGCCGCTTTTTCCTTAGTAGAGAATATAGCCATCCTTGAACTTCATGGACATGGCTCCCTACGTCGGAGCCTATATGTAGTTTGTTCATCACTAGGAGCATGAAAAGTGCGACCGGTGGCTATAGCCCCAAGGTTCGAGATGATTGCTCGCAGTCTTTAGTGTGACTTCATCACTGGGTGCATGATCAGTGAGACCGGTGGCAGTATCCCCCAAGGCTCGAGCTGATTGCTGATAGTCGGGTTGAGTCTTTATAGTGGCTTCATCACCGGGTGCACAATTAGTGTGACAGGTGGCCGTAGCCCCCAAGGCTCGAGCCGACTGATGACAGTCAGGCTGAGTCTTTAGAGATGCTAATGAACCTGTTGTTTTGGCTTTTCAGATGAGATCATGTAGGCGTTGTTGAACTTCATGGACGCGGCGCTCGAGCATGAGAGGGACTTGTGCCTCAAGATGGTGGAAGAGGCCAGGCAGTTGGAGATCGCCGCGTGGAGGAGGTCCATCAGGAAGGAGGTAATCCACTTGGTCACCTCTTTCTTTTACTTCTGGAACATTACGCCGACTAGTCACTTATGCAACTGCCTTGGCTGGGGAAAACTAGCGGTTAAGGACCTAACTGACGGGCACAATGTCTGTGACATCTGCAGTCGTGGTGTTGGAGGCCTATTGGAATGACTATGATGAGACCCTCAAGGAGGCGAGGGAGTCGGCGGCAGTTCTCCCAAACTAGGAGAAGGTTATCGAGGACCTAATGAGGGAGAACAACTTCATTTGGAGATCAACAACTGAGTCCAAGGCAACGACTTCGATGATCTTGTTCAGAAGTGGTGCAACATGAGTGCTGAACACCAGGCGGCGATGACCCAGCTTGGGGAAATGCATGCCGCCTTCAGGCTAGCCCTCGCCGATTGCCTGCACATCTCTAGTCATCTTCTCTCCATTGAATCTTTTCTCTCAGAAGAGAAGAACTTTTGTTAGATTTTCATTTTCTCTCGGAAGAGAAGAACATTCACCAAACTATATTGACTTAGCCAGTGTAGGTGATTGAACTCTTTTTTGTAGAGTACTGCCCAGATGTGGGAGCTGAGGATGCTTGAGTGGCCGACGCCCTGTCTACCGTCTCCAACTCTGGATAGTTCGATAGGAGCTTGGCCGTGCTTAAGGACCGGTTGGGGCAGACGATCAGTCTATTGGAGTAGCTGAAGTCAGCTCCATAAGGGTTTTGTACATCCACGTGGTTGGACACACGTGCCCTAGTTGATTTCCCTAACTTGTCCACTTGGTTGCTTCAAGCCCTGACATGCATCATGTAGTGGAAGGAGTCATCTTCCCGGGCTGGAGCCTTAACAACTTTGACTTGGGTGCAAGGGCACTTTTGACTGATGAAGGCCTCTCCAACGTCAAGAACGTCGTCCCTATTGACGAGCAAGGAGAAGAGGTGGACCTTGAAGAGATCTTCCCAAGGTTCCACTATGCTGCCAGTCCAGTGGTGTCCTTTGTCGACTTGGATGACTTCCTAGAGACGACTGACGATGATCCTGAGCTTGAGGAGTGAAAACAGTTTAAAATTGCCTCTGTATCCCAATTAAAGGTGTAAAACTTTAAGCCCGATCGGTGGTGGGGGTGACGCTACAATTTTAACACTTTTATCTTAAGTAATTTTGCTGCACTTGAAATTGCCCTTTTCTAGATCTTTCCCCTTTGAATATTTCACAATTCATCTTTAGGTCACTTGGTTTACTTTGGTTTTATTCTTGCCGACTAGGAAGACGGGCTGCAGGCTAGTAGGTGACAAGAGGTTGCCACAACTATCGGGGTTTCCTATGATGTCTTTGCTAAGGTAATAAGGAGAAAAGGCCTAGGAGCACTCTCCAAAGAGTGCACCATGACGGTGGATTTAGTCCTAAATCAGAGTGTTGGCTAAGTTGAGTTCTTTAGTGGCCAAGCCCCCGGGTGTAGTGTAGCCCCCGAGTGTGACCAGCCCTCAAGTGAGGCATAGCCCCCGAGTGTATCCAACCCCCGAGTGTGATGAAGCCACTTAGTTCACTGCAACTTCATGGCAAGTTAGAATAGTCAAAAGCATTCAAAGAATAGTTATTGGAAATGAAATTTTTTTCATCGAGTCAGACTCAACACTATTACCATCATACAAAGCAAAGTAGGAACATAATGACAAGAGTAAGGAAAACTCATGTGTAAAATTAGCGTGCAAGCGCTGCCTTCCAAGTTGTAGCGATCCGACCTCAAACGGTCAAATCTATGTGTATAAGTGTCATCCCTGGATCGGTAATGCTGACACACACAGTACTCGGGGATTTATAACAGAGTTCAATCACACACTTATTACATCGAAAGTCTCAAAAGAGAACTTATTACAATAATATGGCTGAAGGCCATCTAAATAAGATAACAGTGGAAGCTTCGAAGGTAATTGAGTCCATCAACTCCAACGGCATAGCTGAGTGCACGACAACGACCTAACGCACCTTACTCTTCGTATGAAAACTCCGCCACATAATACGTTGCAGCCTGTGTAGGTCAGCACATGGAATATGCTGGCAAAATAACACTATAGAGTAATGAACATGTAACAGCTGTAACTATATGCATATTTGGCTGGTGTAGGCTCTATGGTTATCATTTGCACAAGCTAGTTTTTCCCTACAGAAAAGGAATATATTTTATTTAACTACAAAGTTGGTTGATAAACATTGAGAATGGTAACCCCATCTCAATCCCAAAATAATAATCCATAACCCAACAAATTAATTAAAGTAGAGTGATGAGATCAACATAATAATTCAAGCACCAGATACTCAAGATGTCCATAACCGGGGACACGACTAATCATAATTAGTTTGTACACTCTGCAGAGGTTCGCGCACTTTTCCCCACAAGACTCGATCTCCTCCATTTTATTTCTCGGACTGCATGATGTTTGAGAAACGGATGACCGAGACACAGTCTTTCAGAAGCGTCAACTCATTATGACGGGTAGACAGTACCACCTACATCCCCTACATCTGCTAGTCTACCACTGTACGAGGTCACACAACATACTCAACCATGCCAGGGCCCATAGTGGCTTGTGGCTGCACATGGAAGTTTCCAGCATGAATAACATAATGATCCCTTTGAGCCTGGGTGGCAAACCATAGGATGATCACACGGATTCCCCGGGATCTCCTTAGACAACGTTGGGTTCCCCAGGTGTCCCCAAACCAATCCACCCAGATTTGTATTAAAGTAGCCACCTTAAGTTAAACCTTAGTTAACAATAATCTCTCACATCTGTCATGAAAACTCTCAAATCCAAACCACATCTGCGAGCATAGCATAGCGGTATAAGTATACGTAGTAACTCCCCAGGTTTGAATGCAAGACAATAGGTTCTACCTCATCAACTACTTCCCAATACCCACAAGTTATCAAGTCCTAACCATGCAGTGTTTGAGGCTTGAAAATAATGCATAAAAACTGGGTAGTAAAGGGGTATGATCAAAGTGTTACTTGCCTTGCTGACGATTTGAAAACCCTACTGACTCGTAGTAGCACGCTTCGCACTCTGAAAACTCTATCGTGAACAAACAATAGCATACATAAGCACTCAAACATAAGATGCAAGGGGAAAACTCAAAAGAGAAGATCCGAACTGAAAGTTCAACTAAAGAGCTTCTATTTGCAAAAAGAATCAATCAAATCGGAGCTACGAAACAAAAACTACGATAAAAAAGAAGTTCGAATTCAAATCTGCTTGAAACCAAATTTTATGTGTCAAAACCATGCTCAAGTTTATTATCTAGAAAGAGGGAACACGACGAAGATTTTGGCGTTGGTTTCACTGAATTTGGACAAACGAGTAAAAAGTAACGAGGGTTTGAAGATCAGGGACTAATTTGTGATAAAAGTATTCACGGATAGGTCCCTAGCCGAAAAATAAAATAAAAAGAAAAAAACCTAATGAACGAACGTTCTATAACAGATCTAAACTGACGAAAACCGTTCGCTAATACGGATTAACGGGGGAATGTCCGCTAATTAGATATGATCGGAAAAACCGAGAAAACCCTAACCCTAAAAATAAACCGAGAGAAAACCGGGGAAAAACCGTGTGATTTTCTTAACGGTTAACCGGAGAAAAACACTGGCGGCAACAGCAAGTCCCGCACGGCTCCAGCGGTCGGCCGGGCAGGGTGTCAGCGGCAGCGGCGGTCGGCGGCGACGGCGGCACGTCGGTAGTAGCAGCAGGCAGCGGCGGGGCGCTGCGCGGCTGCGAAGGTGAGGAGGCAGGGCGGCTGCGGCCGGCGGGGTGAGGTGGAGGCGACGGTGGGGCTCGGCTTTCAAAAGCCCGAGGGGGGAGGCGACGTGTGGCAGGGGGCGGCGATGGGGAGTCCGGCTTTGACTCCCTCGGCGGCGTGCGGCAGCGAGAGTCCTCCCGCCCGGGAGGAAGGCGGCGGGGCAGGGCGGCCTGGCTCGGCTGGGCCTTTGGCCTAGTCGGGCGACGATTTTTTTTTTAAATAAATTTCTCCCGAAAGAAAATCCTAATAAAATATAAAAAAATTATAAAAAATACCACAAATAATTTTCACAGTCTAAATCTAATATTTAGAATAAGGCGAACATTTTTCTCGCCTAAAATTGCAATTTTTAAAAATGCTTAATTTTCTAATTCAAATGAAATAGCAAATAAAATAATAATTTGATTTTCAAATTTTCTTCTCCAATATTCCACTCTTTTGAAGAAGTCATTTTATCTTCTCTCTTTTATTTTTATTATTGGAGATAATTGGAGAGAAAAATATTTAAAATCAAATTGATCCTTTTTTCAAATTTGAGAAAATTCAAATATGAAAATTTGTGAAACCTCCAACTCTCTCCTTGGGTCCTTGAGTTGCTTAAGATTTCTAGGATCACAACCAAAATGCAAGGAAAAATATGATATGCATATGATGACCTATGTATAACATCCAAATTGAAAAATCGGGATGTTACAAACCTACCCCCCTTAAGATGAATCTCATTCTCGAGATTCAGGTTGGCTAGAAAATAGGTGCGGGTGGTATTTCCGTATGTCTTCTTCTCACTCCCAGGTGGCTTCTTCCTCGGTATGGTGGCTCCATTGGACTTTGCAAAACTTGATAACCTTGCTGCGTGTAACTCGGCTGGCAAACTTGAGAATCTTGATGGGTTTCTCCTCGTAGGTTAGGTCATTATCCAATTGTATTGCTTCCAGGGGCACTGTATCTCTCAGAGGAATATCGACCATCTCAGCATGGCACTTCTTCAACAGGGAAACGTGAAACACATCATGAACTCCCGACAATCCTTCTGGTAATTCCAATTTGTAGGCCACTTCTCCCATACGTTCCAGAACTGGATATGGTCCTACAAATCTCGTGGCTAACTTTCCCTTAACTCCAAATCGTTTAACACCTCGCAGTGGTGACACACGAAGATATGCTCTGTCTCCAATCTCATAGGCTACCTCCTTGCGTTTAGTATCGGCATAACTGTTCTACCTGGACCGAGCTACCTTGAGTCTATCTTGAATCAACTTAACCTTCTCTTCAGATTCCTTGATTAAATCAGGTCCAAACAACTGACGGTCTCTGACTTCATCCCACATCAATGGTGTCCTGCACCTTCTTCCATAAAAAGCTTCGAAAGGGGCCATCTTCAAACTAGCCTGATAGCTGTTGTTGTATGAGAACTCTGCATAAGGCAAATTATCATCCCAGCTAGACCCATAATCTAGCGCACATGCTCTCAACATGTCTTCCAGAATCTAATTGACTCTCTCGGTCTGTCCATCTGTTTGCGGATGAAAGGTTGTACTGAACTCTAGCCTGGTACCCAAAGTCTGGTGCAGCTGATTCCAAAACATCGAGGTAAACTGTGTCC
Source organism: Triticum dicoccoides (assembly GCF_002162155.2). Taxonomy (NCBI): domain Eukaryota; kingdom Viridiplantae; phylum Streptophyta; class Magnoliopsida; order Poales; family Poaceae; genus Triticum; species Triticum dicoccoides. The sequence continues at coordinate 404,350,942 of NC_041382.1, read as the reverse complement.
CTCTATCTGATACAATGGTCCTCGGAACTCCATGCAGACATACGATCCTGGTCATATATATCTTGGCCAACTTTGCTCTCGTATAAGTGGTTTTCACGGGGATAAAGTGAGCCACTTTGGTCAAGCGATCAACTACTACCCAGATGGAATCATAACCTGATTTGGTCCTGGGTAATCCGGTGATAAAGTCCGTGCCAAGTTTATCCCACTTCCATTCGGGTATCGGCATAGGCTGAAGTAATCCCCCTGGCTTCTGATGCTCTGCCTTCACTCTCTGACATACATCACATACCGCTACATACTCGGCAATATCCTTCTTCATACCTGTCCACCAGAAACGTTCCATCAAATCCAAATACATCTTGGTGTTTCTGGGGTGAATCGAGTATGGCGAGTCATGAGCTTCCTGAAGTATTAACTTCCTGATCTCCGCGTTATTGGGCACATATACACGATCCTCAAACCATAAAGTTTCGTGCTCATCCTCATGAAAACCATTGGCTTTTCCTTTGCTCATCTTATCCTTTATCTCATCAATTTCCTTATCATCCTTCTAAGCTTCTCGAATCTTCCCCAATAACATAGACTGAACCTCCTTTGCTGCAACAAAACCTCTTGGAACTATCTCCAAATGAAGTTCCTTGAGATCGTCAATTAACTCCTGCGGTAAGCCTCCTCTTACGAGGGTATTGGCATAACTCTTGAGGCTCAAGGCGCCTGCTACGACATTGGCCTTTCCTGGGTGATAATGTAACTTCATATCATAATACTTTATGAGCTCCAACCATCTCCTTTGCCTGAGATGTAACTCCTTCTGCATGAAGATATACTTCAAACTCTTATGATCCGTGTATACATCACAACTGTTTCCAATAAGAAAATGTCTCCAGGTCTTGGGCGCATGCACTACGGCTGCTAACTCCAAATCATGCGTGGCATAATTCAACTCATGAGGTCGATGTCGGATATCGGGTTTCGGCAAAACCCTTGAGGTTCGAACACTGGGGTGCGAACGAAGATCTCTCCCCCTCTAGCTCGCACACACCATGATCTCACGATCTAGCTCGACGAACCCAAAGAACACAAGACACAAGAGTTTATACTGGTTCGGGCCACCGATGTGGTGTAATACCCTACTCTAGTGTGGTGTGGTGGATTGCCTCTTGGGCTGAGGATGAACAGTTACAACGAAAGAACAGCCTCCTGAGGAGAGGTGTTCTTGTGCTTGGCGAACTTGTGCGAGGCTATGGATGGAATGACCCCGATCCCATCCCCCCTCTACGGTGGTGGCTAGTCCTATTTATAGAGGCCCCGGTCCTCTTCCCAAATATTGAGCGGGAAGGGATCCCACAACGGCCAAATTTGAAGGGGGACAACTAGTACAAGTTATCCTGACAAAAGTAGTCTTCACTTGCCAAAGGCTCTGGTGGTGACGCCGTCTTGGACTCCACGGTGACCTCCATCCTGCCATCCTGCTGGTCTTGGTTTTGTTGCGCCGATATGTAAACCTTTGCCTGATGCCTCGGGACTCCTCGCCTGCGCCTGCCTCTTTAGCACCAAAGAGGAAACGAGGACACTACGCGCGCTGGCGCCCGCCTGGCTCCAGTCGTCATGGCTTGCGTCACACAAACCTCGCGAGGTGTCCCTTGCCTTGATCTCTCCGCCCCTCGCAAGCCGGCCTGGTGAGGCCGCCCTTGAGGAGGTCTTGCGTCATCCGCCTTGCGAGGCTTGGCCCGTCACGAGGGTCTTGAGTGTTTGCTGGTGAAGATGGGCAGTATAGGGCCGCTGGTGGAGCCACGCTGTGGGTCGTAGGCAGGCAAGTCCGGGGACCCCCGTTCCCAGAACGCCGACAGTAGCCCCCGGGCCCAAGGTGCGCTCGGACTTGGCTTCGAGGTGAAGCCAAAGGGCAAGTGCGGAGCGCCGTGAACCCTAACAGCCTGCGACCACAGTTAGCGCATGGCGACTGATTGGACGTGGGCTTCTCCGCTTCCCCACGCTGCCTCGGCAACTGCTCGACTTGACAAGTCCTTGCTGCATGCAGAAAAGATCATTATTACCTTAGATCATGGAGGCCGGTGGTTGGCCTCCCCTTGGCTATAAATAGGAAGAGGGGGCCGGAGCCCCTGTCACCCATCTCTTCCTTTGCTTCTCCTGCTCCTTCTTCTCCCTCACTTCATCGCTTGTTGCATCGACCATGGCGCTGATATGGAGGTTCTCAGCCGCGGAGAAGGGCAAGACTCCCCTTGACGAGCCCGAGCCACTTCCGCCGAAGAAGAGGCTCTCTCATCGTCACGACATAGTCGTGAGGCCGGAAGTGTCGCGACCATGGTACGAGCGGCCACCTCCCGGGTATCCGCTGCCTTTGTACGCCCACGCTGAGGGCTCCAGAGGGAGGGGCGATGAGCACCGCCGCCCGCGCCAGGGCCGTGGTCGCCGCGCCGCGGTGACGCACACCGTCGCCCCAGGGGTCCATGCCGTGGACTCCTCGCATGAATTAGTGCTGTGGGCGGCGATGTCCCCGCACACTTGGATTCGCTTCCCGCAGTTCTTCGCCATCGAGATGCCGCCGAGGGGCCCCCTCAAGATTTGGTTGCATCATGCCGACTGCGATGCCCCAGCGACTGGAGCGGAGGTTGAAGCCGTCTCCTCTGGGAAGATCTCCATGACTCGTGGGTGGGGCGAGGTCGCCCAAGTCTGCCGTGCGGAAGGCGCCCTCGCCGGTCGCCATCCACTTCAAGTACGACGGCACATCCATGATGTTCTTCAAGGTCTTCGACGAGGAAGGTCGCCGCTTGGAGTGCTGCCCTGAAGGGGGTCATCAGGACGGCGCAGCGGCCAATGCCGAGCCTGCCACTGGGGTCGCGCAGCTCCTCCAACGACAGTGGTGACTCCTGGTGGTCCAGCGACTCCCCCGAGCTCATCGAGACTCCGGAGACAAGCGACGACAGCTATGTGCCGCCGTCGCTGATATGGATGGGGTTGGCGCTGGTCTCCGGAGGCCCACTAATGATGGCGTCGACGACGTCCGGCTCTTGTAGATAGTGCTCCTAGGAACTCCCCTCTTTTTGTTCCCTGCGAGGAATCGAAACAGACCCCGTGGGGGCGTTTAAAGGGTCTGTAATGTCTTTTGACGATATTATCCCTATTGTGAAAATTTGTGAACACATGTCCTGCTAAGGCTCGGTCTCCCCTTTCCAATCCTGTGGCAGCTTGGTGCTCTACGCCGACAGGTCCCGGTCCCCAGGCAGGCTGCAACCGTCGCTGGTATGCCAGGTCGCGATGCCGTGGTCAAGGCCAGGAGGTGAGCAGCCCGAGGTCCAGTAAGAGCTCTTGACGGGCGATGCTCAGGAGGTCCCCTTTATCACTCAAGCAGCTACCCAAGGATGGGAAAGGGAGGCGACGTTGCCGCAGCAGGGCAGCGAAAGGCGAGGATCTTATGCCGTAGCGCTGGGTTGATACTGGCGCGAGACTTATCTTGGCATTTTGGGGCTGGTTCCTTGTGTTGCGCCAGACTTGGGTGTCGACCGCTATTGGGTAGCTAGGTTAGGCCTGTGCAAGCCTCTCCCTCTTCTCCACGCTCTTCTATGTGCTCTACGTCCTCAGGTCCTGACCCTCGAGCGAGCTCAGCCGCCGCTGGTATGCCAGGTCGCGATGCCGTGGTCAAGGCCAAGGGGTGAGGGCTGGAGAGCCAGTAAGAGCTCCTAAGTCGCGATGCTCAGGAGCCCCCCTTTTAACGCGCGAGAGAATCGCATGGGAGAAGAGAGAGACCCCGCAGTACCATCCGCTATAGTCCTCAGGAGGCTCCTGCAAGTTAGCGCGAGGAAGGGCACAAATTGCCATGGTGATTGCCGTTCCGCCACTGGTTGCTTCGCAAGGAGGTGAAGGCACTGAGGCTCTGGTGAGGTGATGTGCGCGGGCGTGCCGCGAGCCAGAGCTCAACCGCTCAAATTTGTCAGCGTCGCAGGGACGGACCCGAGCACAAGCACTGTGCCGGCATGAGAGGTTCCCGTGGCGGGCGATAATCAAGCAGGCAGTGGTGACCATAGATAGATTATGCATGAAAAGCGAACTAGCTTAGGTAAATGCAAGAACGATACATGCCACTGAATCGGACCCGAGCGGCCTGGGGATGATGCAGCCTGAGGGGCGCCCCCAGCAGGATGAACTAAAGATGCAGGCGGATACATGCCGCATGGACAGACCCACGCAGCCTGGGAATGATGCGGCCCAAGGGGCGCTCCCAGCTAAATAAACTTGGAAAATGTAACCTGGTTTGTTTGTCGAAGGAGTATTGGGGTAGCTGAAGATGCGTGGCGAAGAATTCGCCCCTTACGAACCGTCGAGGCCCAGGGCCTCGGGAGGCTCTGGAGGCTTAGGTGGCCTCCTAAGGACCGTCTCCATCTCTGCCAGGACTGCGTGGTGTCTGGCCTCCTGACCTGCCAGGATGCTCCTAAGGTCGCACTGGAAGGCGGATGCCACGCTCGGCAGGCCAAACGACATGCGGACGTAGCTGTGAGGTGGACCCTCACACCGGCCAGCATGCGAAGGCCAGAAGCGCTCCTGAGATGCGGCCCTGTTGAGTCCCAGGATGTCGATGCAGACGCGAGCTCACCACCCTCGCCTGGGTGGGGAGTAACACCAGGTGGGCGGCGGTCGCCGTGTATTTCCCTTGCTTCCTGAAGCTCCTGAGTGGACTTGACGATGAACTCCTGAGCATCGGGCGCTTCTTGCCCGGTGCCCTCCTGAGGGAATCGTGCCGCGAAGCATGCCTCCACGCGGTGCCCAAGCGCCTCCCTCGTGATGTTGGCCAGGTCTGAGGCCCTCCAGAAGAGAGCCCCCGAGCCCTGCCCGAGGAGGGCGCTGGGCGCTCCTCCCTATGCGAGGGAGGGAGGCGCCCCAGGCGCGGGCACCGATCCTGAGGTGGCGCTGCTGGAGGCACCGCTCCTCTGAGGCCCAGTGCGGAGTAGCTGCTTCTTCTTCTTCTTGGGGTTGGCCTCAAGAGGGTATTGCACACCCGCACTGTAAGGGTCTTCGATTGATGCAGCTTGGAAGGTGCACTCAAGGGAGCATACCATGTCTCTTTCCTCGCAGGGGACCGTGATGATTCCGCCGCTTCCCAACATCTTGAGGACGTTGTAGCCATGGTGGGTGACTACCATGAATTTGGCTAGCGCTGGGTACCCGAGGATGGCATTGTACGACAGGCGGATGTGGGCGACGTCAAAGTCGACGAGCTCGGTGTGGTAGTTGTCACGCTGACCGAAGGTGACAGGGAGATGAACTTGCCCTATCGGGGTGGTGGAGCCGTAAGTCACCCCTGAGAAAGGCTTGGTGGGCTAGAGCTGTTCGTATGGCACTTGAAGGCTGTCGAACGTCTCGACGGACAGGACACTGAACCCTGCGCCGCCGTTGATGAGGGTTTTGGTGACTTGGACATTGCTGATGATGGGTGAACAGAGCATTGGGAGAATGCCGGCGGTTACCACGCATTTGAGCTGGTCCGCCGAGCTAAAGGTGATGGCGTACTTGGACCATCTGAGCGGTTGGCCTCGAGCTTGGGAAGGGTTGCATTCACCTTGCGAGAGAACTGCTTGAAGATGCACTGGGAAGCTGGGGCCTGAGCGCCACCCAAGATGCAGGTGATGGCGTGCGGCTCCTGGAAGCCCCCAGCCCCTTCGTCCTACTGGTGCTCGTTGTTCCTCCTTGGTGGCGGCAGCAGCGGAGGGAGACCAGGGTTGCCCTGAGGATGATCCTCGTGAGGCTAGTCCCTCCAGGCGCCCTCACGAGGTTGGTCCTGCCAACGGTCCTCGCGAGGCTGGTCGCGCCACTCCTGGCAGGGCCCGTGATCGTCCCAACGTCCTCCACCTCGTCCACCTCCTCGGCCGTAGCCTCGGTCATTGCGCTCGGGGCATCGACCGAAGCGTCCATCTCGAATGGCCCTGAGCTCTTGACAGTCGTTGGTGTTGTGGCTGTGCATGTTGTGGAAGGCGCAGAACGTATGGCTGCCCTTGGACGACTGAGGGAGGTCTCGGCCGCGCTTAGTATCTGGTTCTACCGCGAGTACGGCCACCCCTTTGCGCTTCACGTCCTTAACCTTGGCCTTCTTCTCCTCTGGATCTGCAGCAGGGAGCTCAAGGAGGGAGAGGCGCCCCTCCTCAGCTCTTGCGCACTTGGTTGCTACGTTGAACAGCTCCAAAGTCGTGCACAACTCATGGATGGCGAGCTCCTCCTTCATCTTGATGTCGCGGACGCCGTCGGAAAACACTAAGATGATGGCCTCGTCCGTCACCTTGGGGATCTTGAGACGCATGATACGTCCATTTTGCATCATGCTTTATATCGTTATTTATTGCATTATGGGCTGTTATTACACATCATGTCACAATACTTATGCTTATTCTCTCTTATTTTACAAGGTTTACGTGAAGGGGGAGAATGCCGGCAGCTGGAATTCTGGGCTGAAAAAGGAGCAAATATTAGAGGCCTATTCTGCACAGCTCCAAAAGTCCTAAAACTTCACGAAGTCATTTTTGGAATTAATAAAAAATACCGAGCGAAGAAAGTACCAGAGGGGGCCCACACCCTGGCCACGAGGGTGGGAGGCGCGCCCCCTGTCTCGTGGGCCCCCTGGTGGCCCTCTGATGCCCATCTTCTGCTATATGAAGTCTTTTGTCCGAGAAAAAAATCATAAGCAAGCTTTCGGGAAGAAACTCCGCCGCCACGAGGCAGAACCTTGGCGGAACCAATCTAGGGCTCCGGCAGAGCTGTTCTGCCGGGGAAACTTCCCCCCGGGAGGGGGAAATCATCGCCATCGTCATCACCAACGATCTTCTCATTGGGAGGGGGTCAATCTCCAGCAACATCTTCACCAACACCATCTCATCTCAAAACCTAGTTCATCTCTTGTATCCAATCTTTGTATCCAAACCTCAGATTGGTACCTGTGGGTTGCTAGTAGTGTTGACTACTCCTTGTAGTTGATGCTAGTTGGTTTACTTGGTGTAAGATCATATGTTCAGATCCATTATGCATATTAATACCCCTCTGATTATGAACATGAATATGCTTTGTGAGTAGTTATGTTTGTTCCTGAGGACATGGGAGAAGTCTTGCTATAAGTAGTCATGTGAATTTGGTATTTGTTTGATTTTTTGATGAGATGTATGTTTTCATCTCTCTAGTAGTGTCATGTGAACGTCGACTACACGAAACTTCACCATTGTTTGGGCCTAGAGGGAGGCATTGGGAAGTAATAAGTAGATGATGGGTTGCTAGAGTGACGGAAGCTTAAACCCTAGTTTATGTGTTGCTTCGTAAGGGGCTGATTTGGATCCATATGATTCACGCTATGGTTAGGTTTACCTTAATACTTCTGTTGTAGTTGCGGATGCTTGTAATAGGGGTTAATCATAAGTGGGATGCTTGTCCAAGTAAGAACAGTACCCAAGCACCGGTCCACCCACATATCAAATTATCAAATTACCGAACGCAAATCATATGAACGTGATGAAAACTAGCTTGAGGATAATTCCCATGTGTCCTCGGGAGTGCTTTACTTCATATAAGAGTTTTTCCAGGCTTGTCCTTTGATACAAAAAGGATTGGGCCATCTTGCTGCACCTTATTTACTTTTATTACTTGCTACTCGCTACAAATTACCTTATCACAAAACTATCTGTTACCGATAATTTCAGTGCTTGCAGAGAATACCTTACTGAAACTGCTTATCATTTCCTTATGCTCCTCGTTGGGTTCAACACTCTTACTTATCGAAAAGGCTACGATAGATCCCCTACACTTGTGGGTCATCAACGCACGCTGTTGAAGCACTGGATGTACTTCTACAGGGTCTCTCCCGGTTGTTGCTTGATGTGGCGCAGGTCACCCACGACCAGGGGCGGTCGTGAGTGCCCTGGAAGTTGGCGATGAAGTGGTCGCGCATCTCATCCCAGGAGGAGATCGAGCCCAGGGGCAGGTTCAGGAGCCATGAGCGAGCACCGTCCTTGAGAGCCATGGGAAACCATTTCGCCATGACCTTTTCGTCGCCGTTGGTCGCCTCGATGCTCAGCTCGTAGAGCTACAAGAACTCCGCAAGGTCGGGGGTGCCGTCGTAGCGAGGAGGCAGATCCGGCTTGAACTTGCCTGTCCAGACGACGCTACACAGCTCAGGAGTGAAGGCGCAGCAGACTGTCGTGGCCACTGTGCCCGTCGTGGAGGCAGAGCTTGATCTTGGTGCGCCTGCGCCGCCACGGCAAGTGGCGCATGGCCCTGCCGCGGCAAGCGATCCTAACATGGTGGTGCTGGGAGCGGTGGAGCATTTTCTGGCGGACGAGGAACTTCTTGGCAGCTTCTTTCTTTGTGCGTGGGTACACGGCGCGGTGGATCATGCGGCGGGACCGCACATCTTGGAGAGAGGACGCCGTCTTGACGCAGAGGAGGCGGAGGCGCTCCATGAGCCGCGCGTCTCGGCGCGAGGACGCCATCTTGATGCGGAGGGGGTGGAGGCGCTCCGTGAGCCACATTGCCCGCAGCCGAGGGCAGGCGAGGCAGCGGGAGGGATGGTGCAGGGGAGCCCCCCGCGGCGCTGATGAGCTCGGCGATGCGGTCCAACCAGTCATCATAGAGGTCGTCAACCGGGTGGTAGCGCAGGTGCTCGCGTGCCATGAGCTGCGCGGCCTGCGCGTCCGTGGGTGCGCGGCGAGCGTGAGACGATGAGCCAGCCGGAGTCAGCGACTGGGTGGCGGTGCGGCCGTCTCGCCGCACGGAGGGGTGCAGTGAGGAGGCTTGCTGCTCATTTTCCGCCGGGCCGGTGGCGGCGTTGGCGGTGGGTCATGGATAATGATGGGGAGGCCCGCCGACAGGGGCTGTCTGAGCGACACGGGTGGAGAGGGCGGCCCGGCGCTTAGCATGGGCCCGGCCACCATCGGCCATGAACTTGGTGGAGTGGCAAAGCGCGGATTGACAAAGGGGAAGGCTTTAGCGCACCCCTACCTAGCACGCCAAATGTCGGATTTTGGGTTCTGGCAAAACCCTTGAGGTTCGAACACTGGGGTGCGCACGAAGATCTCTCCCCCTCTAGCTCGCACAACCATGATCTCACGGCCTAGCTCGACGAACCCAAAGAACACGAGACACACGAGTTTATACTGGTTCGGGCCACCGATGTGGTGTAATACCCTACTCCAGTGTGGTGTGGTGGATTGCCTCTTGGGCTGAGGGTGAATAGTTACAAGGGAAGAACAGCCTCCTGAGGAGAGGTGTTCTTGTGCTTGGCGAACTTGTGCGAGGCTATGGATGGAATGGCCCTGATCCCATCCCCCCTCTACGGTGGTGGCTAGTCCTATTTATAGAGGCCCCGGTCCTCTTCCCAAATATTGAGCGGGAAGGGATCCCACAACGGCCAAATTTGAAGGGGGACAACTAGTACAAGTTATCCTGACAAAAGTAGCCTTCGCCTGCCAAAGGCTCTGGTGGTGACGCCGTCTTGGGCTCCACGGTGACCTCCGTCCTGCCGTCCTGCTGGTCTTGGTCTTTTTGCACCAATATGGAAACCTTTGCCTGATGCCTCAAGACTCCTCGCCTGCGCCTGCCTCTTTAGCACCAAAGAGGAAACGAGGACACTGCGCGTGCTGGCGCCCGCCTGGCTCCAGTCGTCATGGCTTGCGTCACACAAGCCTCGCGAGGTGTCCCTTGCCTTGATCTCTCCGCCCCTCGCGAGCCGGCCTGGTGAGGCTGCCCTTGAGGAGGTCTTGCGTCGTTCACCTCGCGAGGCTTGGCCCATCACGAGGGTCTTGAGTGTTTGCTGGTGAAGATGGGCCGTATAGGGCCCCTGGTGGAGCCACACTATGGGCCGCAGGCAAGCAAGTCTGGGGACCCCCGTTCCCAGAACACCGACAGTCAAAGCTGCCGTGAGGCATATGAAACAACTCTTCCGTCCTGCATAAGTACACCTCCAAGTCCTAGGCGAGAAGTGTCGCAATACACTTGGAAATCCTGGCGTATATCCGGAAGAATTATCACTGGGGATGTAACCAAACGTTTCTTCAACTTCTCAAAACTGGCTTCAAAATCTTTGGTCCATTTGAACTTGGTGTCCTTCTTCAACAACTCTGTCATGGGTTTCGCAATTTTGGAAAAATTCTCAATGAATCTCCTATAATATCCTACGAGTCCCAGAAAATTGCGGATCTATCCTACTGAGGTGGGTGCCAAACACTCAGTGACAGACTGAACCTTGGTAGGGTCTACTGCTATACCTTCTCCTGATATAACATGTCCAAGAAATCCAACTTCCTTCAACCAAAACTCACATTTGCTAAATTTGGCATATAGCTGATGTTCTCTGAGCTTCTCGAGAACAAATCGCAGATGTTCCTTGTATTCCTCTTCATTGTTCGAGTACACCAAAATGTCATCAATGAACACCACAACAAACTTATCCAAAAACTCCGTGAACACCTTATTCATCATACTCATAAAATAGGCAGGGGCGTTAGTCAATCCAAAAGACATGACCGTGTACTCATATAGCTCGTACCTTGTGGTAAAAGTTGTCTTATGTATGTCCTGTTCTCGGATCTTCAGCTGGTAGTATCCTAATCAAAGATCGATCTTGGAGAATAATTTAGCTCCTTGCAGCTGGTGAAACAGATGATTGATCATTGGTAGTGGGTACTTGTTCTTGATCGTCACATCATTCAATGCCCGATAATCAACAACCATTCTGAAAGATCCATCCTTCTTCTCAACTAAGAGCACTGGGGCTCCCCACGGTGATGAACTTGGTCGGATATAACCTTCCTCCAGTAACTCTTTAATCTGCTTCTTGATTTCCTCCAGATCATTTGTAGGCATCCGATACGGTTGTCGGATTTCGGGTTCCGGCAGACCCTTGAGGTTCGAACACTGGGGTGCGCATGGAGATTTCGCCTCCTACCTACCTGCACCCCTCCGCCTTGCTAGGATCTAAACTAAGGAAAGAACAACACAAGAGACACAGGGTTTATACTGGTTCGGGCCACCGCTGTGGTGTAATACCCTACTCCAGTGTGTGGTGTGGCGGATTGCCTCTTGGGCTGATGATGACGAACAATACAAGGAAGAATAGCCTCGCGAGGGTCTGTTCTTGGCTGGGGCGATGAACTGCTGGGAGGAGCTCAGTCACCCTTCTCTCTCTCTATCTGATCTAAACCCCTCTCTCAAGAGCCTCCTTCTCTGAATCCCTCAGCTCTCTGTCCGTGTGTGTCTGTCTCTCTTGTGGGTGGCTGATCCTATTTATAGAGGCCCTGGTCCTCTTCCTAAATATCGAGCGGGAAGGGAGCCAACAATGGCGGGCTAATTTGAAGGGGGACAACTAGTATCAGCTATCCTGACAAAAGTACTCTTCGCCTGCGCAAAGCTCTGGTGATGACGCCGTCTTGGGCTCCACGGTGACCTCCATCTCGTAGTCCTCCTGGTCTTGGTCTTGTTGCACCGAAATGGCAACCTTTGCCTGATGTCTCGGTACTCCGCGGCTGCGCTTGCCCCCTTTGCAACAAAGAGGAAGGGAGGACGCTGCGCGGGCTGGCACCCGCCTGGCGCCCTCGGTCGTCATGGCTTGCGTCACGAGCACCTCGTGAGGTACCCCGCCTTGATCTCTCCGCCTCCTCGTGAGCCAGCCTGACGAGGCCGTGCCTGAGGAAGCTCCGCGTCGTCCGCCCCGCGAGGCTTGGCCCCTCGCGAGGGTCTTGGGTTTGTGTTGGTGAAGATGGGCCGCGCTGGGCCCCCCTTTGAGCCACGCTGCAGGCCGCAGGCAGGCAAGTCTGGGGACCCCCGTTCCCAGAACGCCGACAGTAGCCCCCGGGCCCAAGGCGCGCCCAGGCTTGGCCGTGTAGGGAAGCGGAAGGGCAAGAGCGAAGCGCCGCGGGCCCTAACAGCCTGCGGCCTTTGGCGCCGCGTGGCAGTTGATGGGATGTGGGCGTCTCCACTTCCCCATAGCACCTTGGCAACTGCACGGATTGGACAAGTCCCTGCATGCAAAGTGGGTCATGATTACCTGCAATCGTGGAGGTAGGCGGTTGGCCTTCGCTGGCCATAAGTACGGAACAGCGCGCGCCCTTCCAGTCCATCCCTCCTTGCTTCTCCTTCTTCCCGATCCTTGCTCCGTGTTGCTGCGGTGGCTCCGATCCGCCGGTTCTCGACGGCAGTGAAGGGAAAGGCTCCCCGAGAGGAACCAGACCCACTCCCACCGAAGAAACGGCTCGCCCCCCGTGGCCTGGACGAGGGGGCCCTTCAGGTGGTGTCGAGGCCTAGGTGCGAGCGGGCGCCGCCGGGGTTCCCGCTTCCATTGTACGCCCACGTCGAGGGCCCTGGAGGAGCTGATGCTGACCGCCACGGGCGGCGCCGTCGTCGGCGCCGGCAGGTCACGAAGGTGTGGGTCGTCCCCCCTGGGGTCCACACCGAGGGCTCCTCCCGAGAGTTCGTGCTTCACGTCGCCATTCCTCTTCAGTCTTGGATCTGCCTTCCTCCCTTCTTCGCCTCCGTCATCCCGCAGGGGGAGCCCCTGGAGCTCTGGCTGCAGCATGCCGGCTGCAGCACCCTCGCTACTGAGGCAGAGGTCGCGGTCGTTGCCCCGGGCGAGGTCTTCATGACTCGGGGCTGGAGAGAGATCGCCCGGGTTTGCAGGGTAAGGGGCGTCTTCGCGGTCCACTTGGATTACGATGGTGCTTCGGGGATGCTCCTCAAGGTCTTCGATGCGAGCGGGCGCCGGCTAGAGTGCTGCTCCAGGGAAGGCGGCCAGGACCCTGCCGCGACGAGGACTGGGCCCGCCAGCCGCTCCCTTGGCGGCTCCTCAGGCGGTGGAGTCGTCGGAGGTTCCAGCGACTCAGCGAGCTCTTCGCGCTCCGGAGACGAGCGACGACAGCTACGAGCCCCCGAGCCGGCGCCGCTCCTGGAGCAGGGCGGGCTCGTCAGGCCGCCGCCGACTCTGATCTGGATGGGGTTGGCGTCGGTGCTTGATGGCCCACTGTTGATGATGGCGTCTTTTGCAGGGACGCGCGTAGTTTGTGTCCCTTTAGGATCTGTTCCCTGCGAGGAATCAAAAACGCGTCCCGTGGGGGCTTGTAAGGTGCCTGTGATCCTGTTTTGTTAATATAACCCTTGTCGTAGAATTGCGCAAGTTGCTTATTCCGTCTTAGCTCAGTCCTCCCTTTTGAACCTCACGAGGGCTTGGTGCTCTGCGCCGACAGGTCCCAATCCCAAGGCGGCTTCAGCCGTCACTGGTATGCCAGGTCGCGATGCCGTGGTCAAGGCCAGGAGGTGAGTGACCCGGAGTCCGGTAAGAGCCCCTGAGTCGCGATGCTCAGGAGGTCCCCTTTGGTGCCCAAACAGCAGTCGTTTGGTGAGAAAGGAGAGTGGCGTCGCTAACACGGGATGGCATTAGGTGCGGATATGGTGCCACGGTAGCTGGCGCATCCGGGTGATGACTTATCTCGAGGATCAGGCGCCGCTCTCTGGTGTGTCGCCGGGTCCGTGCATCGGCAGGCGCGAGGTTGCTCAGCGAGGTCCTCGTGTGTCTCTCCCCTCTCGCCTTTGTTCCCCTTTCTGCTCTACGTCCTCGGGTCCCGGCCCTCGAGCGGGTCTTAGCCGTCGCTGGTATGCCAGGTCGCGATGCCGTGGTCAAGGCCAGAGGGTGAGGGCTAGAGAGCCGGTAGGAGCCCTGAGTCGCGATGCTCAGGCACCCCCCTTTAACGTGCAAGCGGTTCGCGCGGACGAGAGCGAAAGAGACACCGCAAGGGCCTTGCCTCACGCATCTCCTTCAGGAGGTCCTGCAGGTCCATCATAGAAAAAACAAGGGGTTGCCATGGCAATTGACAGTCAGCCGTTGGTTGCTTCCGAGGGGTAGTGAGGCACTGAAGGCTTGACGAGGTGACACTATGCGGGGCTGCTGCGGCCAGAGCTCAGCCATCCAGGTTTGTCGGCGTTTCAGGGACGGACCCATGCGCAAGCGTCGTGCCGTTTGGGAGCAGCTCCGTTAGTTGGCGTTAGCTGAGCAGGCAACTAGGTAAAACACATTAGCCGCGAAGGAGTGGATTCGTTCAAATAGATGCTGGGAATGCGGACATCACTGGGTCAGGCCCGAGCGACTTGGGGGGATCATGCAGCCTGAGGGGCGCCCCCAACAAGGTAAGCTAACAATATGGAATAAAAAAAGGATACACACCGCAGGGACGGACCCACGCGGCCTGGGAATAATGCAGCCCTGGGGGGCGCTCCCAGCCGGAAGTAAAACTAGAAAGATGTCACCTGATGATGTTGAGGACGAAGGAGCGTTGATGTAGCAAGCTCGGTGGGCTGCGGGAGCCGATCCTCACGAGCCCCCAGGCCCAGGGGACTCGGGAGGCTCCGGAGGCGCTGGCGGCTCCTCGCGGGCCGTCTCCATCCCTGCCAGGGCAGTGGAACGCCTGGCCTCTCATGCCTCCGTGATGCCCCTCATGAGGCGCTGGTACGCGTCAGCCGCGCTCGGCAAGCCGTAAGGCATGCGAACGTAGCTGTGGGGTGGGCCTCCGCAGCACCCCACTCGCGAGGGCCAGAGGCGCTCCAGAGAGGCGACTCGGTTGAGCCCTGGTATGTCGATGCAGACGCGCAGCCCACCATCCTCACCTGGATGGGGAGCCACTGCTGGTAGGCGGCGGCCGCCTTTCATGACTCTTGACTCCTGTAGCTCCTAAATGGCCTTGCTGACGAACTCCTGAGGGTCTGAATCTCCTTGCCTTGCTCCTTCTTGAGGGAAACGTGCTTCGAAACACGCCTCCATGTGGTGCCCAAGCGCCTCCCTCGTGACCCTAGCTAGGTCGGTGGCCCTCCAGGGGAGAGCCCGCGAGCCCTACCTGAGGAGGGCGCCGGGCGCGCTTTCCTATGCGACGGAAGGAGGTTCCCCCTGGGCAGGCGCGGGCCCAGAGGGGCCTGCCTCATGAGTGGACGATGTCTTCTTCTTCTTAGGGGCGGTCTCAGTAAGGCCTCCTGCTTCCACGATCCGGGTCTTCCAGTGACGCGGCCTGAAAGGCTCGTTCCAGGGAACACACCGCGTCCTTCTCTTCACAGGGCACCGTGATGACTCCGCCACTTCCTGGCATCTTGAGGACGTTGTAGTCGTGGTGAGTTACGACCATGAACTTGGCCAGCGCTGGGTACCCAAGGATGGCGTTGTATGGCAAGCGAATGTGAGCGATGTCGAAGTCGATGAGCTCGATGCGGTAGTTGTCGCGTGCCCCGAAGGTGACAGGGAGGCGGACCTGCCCAATCGGGACCGTGGAGCCGTCGGTGATACCGGAGAAAGGCTTGGTTGGCTGAAGCTGGCTGTAGGGCACTTGGAGGTTGTTGAATATTTCCACGGATAGGACGTTGAGCCCTGCCCCGCCATCGATGAGGGTCTTGGTGACCACCACATTGCTGATGATTGGGGAACAAAGCATCGGGAGGGCTCCAGCTGTAGCCGCACACTTGAGCTGATCTGCTGAGTTGAACGTGATGGCGCACGCCGACCACCTGAGAGGGCGCGTGGCTTCGAGCCTGGGGAGGACTGCGTTCACTTCGCGGGCGAACTACTTGAAGATGCGCTGAGAGGCTGGGGCTTGTGCCCCGCCCAGGATGCAGGCGATCGCGCGCGGCTCCTGGAAGCCCCCAGCCCCCTCGTCCTGGTGGCGGTCCTCGTTTCTCCTTGGCTGCGACAGCAGCAGTGGGAGGCCTGCGTTGCCTTGCGGGCGATCCTCGCGAGGCTGATCCCTCCAGTCTTCCTCGCGAGGCTGATCCCTCCAGCCTCCCTCGCGAGGCGGGTCTTGCCAGCGATCCTCACGAGGTTGATCGCGCCACCCTTGGCGCGGGCCACGGTCTTCCCAGCGTCCTGCGTTCCTTCCTCCTCCTCGGCCGTAGCCCCGGTCACTGCGGTCAGGGCGACGGCCGATCCTTCCTTCTCGCATGGCTCGGAGCTCTTGACATTCGTTGGTGTTGTGGGTGTGGAGGTCATGGTACACACAGTACCGGCTGCCCTTGGAAGGTTCGGGCTGATCTCTGCCTCGCTTGGTGTCTGGTTCTGCCGCGATCATGTCAGCCCCCTTGCGCTTCACATCCTTGGCCTTGGGCTTCTTTTCTTCTGGGTCCGTGGCAGGCAGCTCGAGGAGGGAGAGACGCCCTCCCTCGGCCCTGGTGCACTTGGTTGCCAGGTTGAACAGCTCCAAAGAAGTGCACAGGTCTTCATGCATCGCCAGCTCCTCCTTCATCTTGACGTCGCGCACGCCGTCGGAGAAGGCCGAGATGATGGCCTCCTCGGTCACCTTGGGAATCTTGAGGCGCGTGTTGTTGAAGCGCTGGATGTACTTCTGCAGGGTCTCCCCGGGCTGTTGCTTGATGCGGCGCATGTCGCTCGCGGCGGGTGGCTGGTCGCGAGTGCCCTGGAAGTTGGTGATGAAGCGGGTGCGCATCTCGTCCCAGGAGGAGATTGTGCCTGGAGCCAGGTTCAGGAGCCATGTGCGGGCCCCGTCCTTGAGTGCCATGGGGAACTAGTTCGCCATGACCTTCTCGTCTCCGTTGGCAGCTTCGATGCCCAGCTCGTAGAGCTAGAGGAACTCCGCAGGGTCAGCCGTGCCGTAGTAGCAAGGAGGCAAGTCCGGCTTGAACTTGCCGGGCCACGCGACGCTGCGTAGCTCGGCGGTGAAGGCGCGGCAGCCTGCTGTGGCCACGGGAGGTCTTGGATGACGGGGAGCTTGGTCTTGCATGTCCCCACGCGCTGCAGCTGGGAGC
Organism: Triticum dicoccoides; assembly: GCF_002162155.2. Taxonomy (NCBI): domain Eukaryota; kingdom Viridiplantae; phylum Streptophyta; class Magnoliopsida; order Poales; family Poaceae; genus Triticum; species Triticum dicoccoides. The sequence goes on along the minus strand of NC_041382.1, from coordinate 404,334,166 downwards.
AGCGCGGGGTCTTGACACGCGGGAGCCGGAGCATGGTCGCGACATGCTGGAGCAGGGAGTGCCCTGGCAGCTTCTTGTGGGCGAGGGACTTCTTGACAGCTCTGCTCTTGCCGCGCTGACACCTGACGGAGCGGGTTCTGCCCAGGGGCCACGCGCCTTGGAGCCATGGCGCCGTCCTGAGGAGGAGGCGGCCGGGGCGCCGCCGGAGCTTCATCGCCCGCGCGGGGCGAGGTGCGGTGCAGCAGAACGGACGGCGCAGGAGAGCCCCCAGCGGCGCGGACGAGCTCGGCGACGCGGTCGAGCCATTCTTCGTAGACGTCGTCGACGGGACGGTAGCGCAGGAGCTCGTTTGCCGCGATGAGTGCAGCCCGAGCCTCCATGGGCGCGTGGAGCACGCGGGACGAAGAACCAGCTGGGGTGAGCGAGGGAGTTGTGGTGCGGCCGTCTTGCCGCACGGACGGATGCTGGGACGAAGCTTGCTGCTCGTCCCCCGCCGGACCGGTGGCAGTGTTGACGGCATGTGACGAGGAACGCGAGGACACCCACTGACAGGGGCCGTTTGGGCGACGCGGGAAGCGAGCGTGGCCTGGCGCTCGGCGCGGGCCCGACGAGCGTCAAACATGGGCGTGATGGTCGGAGGAGAACGGGGTGGTGGAAGACGAATCCCGACGCACCCCTACCTGGCGCGCCAAATGTCGGATTTCGGGTTCCGGCAGACCCTTGAGGTTCGAACACTTGGGTGCGCATGGAGATTTCACCTCCTACCTACCTGCACCCCTCCGCCTTGCTATGATCTAAACTAAGGAAAGAACAACACAAGAGACACAGGGTTTATACTAGTTCGGGACACCGTTGTGGTGTAATACCCTACTCCAGTGTGTGGTGTGGCGGATTGCCTCTTGGGCTGATGATGATGAACAATAAAAGGAAGAACAGCCTCGCGAGGGTCTGTTCTTGGTGGGGTGATGAACTGCTGGGAGGAGCTCAGTCACCCTTCTCTCTCTCTCTCTCTATCTGATCTAAACCCCTCTCTCAAGAGCCTCCTTCTCCGAACCCCTCAGCTCTCTGTCCGTGTGTGTCTGTCTCTCTTGCGGGTGGCTGATCCTATTTATAGAGGCCCTGGTCCTCTTCCCAAATATCAAGCGGGAAGGGAGCCAACAATGGCGGGCTAATTTGAAGGGGGGCAGCTAGTATCAGCTATCCTGACAAAAGTACTCTTCGCCTGCGCAAAGCTCTGGTGATGACGCCGTCTTGGGCTCCACGGTGACCTCCATCTCATAGTCCTCCTGGTCTTGGTCTCATTGCACCGAAATGGCAACCTTTGCCTGATGCCTCGGTACTCCGCGGCTGCGCATTCCCCCTTTGCACCAATGAGGAAGGGAGGACGTTGCGCGGGCTGGCACCCGCCTGGCGCCCTCGGTCGTCATGGCTTGCGTCACGGGCACCTCATGAGGTACCCCTCCTTGATCTCTCCGCCTCCTCGTGAGCCAGCCTGACGAGGCCGTGCCTGAGGAAGCTCCGCGTCGTCTGCCCCGCGAGGCTTGGCCCCTCGCGCGGGTCTTGGGTTTGTGTTGGTGAAGATGGGCCGCGCTGGGCCCCCCTTTGAGCCACGCCGCAGGCCGCAGGCAGGCAAGTCTGGGGACCCTCGTTCCCAGAACGCCGACAACGGTCTCTTTGATATTGGTCCGGTGCCTGGAAACAACTCTATCAAAAACTCTATGTGTCGATCTAGCAGTGTGCCTGGTAATTCATCTGGAAATACATCCGGGTAATCCTTCACAACATGCACTTCTTCTTGAACAACTCCCGAGAGGGAATTTACTTGGGTCCTCCTTGGCGCATGCCTGGATACATACTTGATCCTCTTTCCGTTCGGGGTTGTTGGGGGATATTACTTCTGGGCATAAACCGGATAGGAGAAGCCAGATTATTCCCATAAAGAGTTATTGTATTTGAAGCCCATGAAGACAAAGATGGTGGCGCTTATGAAAGCCCAGGGGCCAAAGGCAGATTAAGGCTTATAGACATAAACCGACGTTGATATGTAAGCTTGTGATGTAAGATAGAAAGAGTAGAGACCGAGCCGGACACGTTTATGAGCCGGCCTCGGGATTCTGTAAACCGACGGGTGTCAACCTATGTATATAAAGGGACGACCCGGCGGCGGTTTAGGGACAACAAACAATAGCTCGAGAGCCAGGCAAAGCGGATTCGCTCCCTCGTCATCGAAACCCAAGCAATTCCATCACAACTGGACGTAGGCTTTTACCTTCACCTTAAGGGGCCGAACCAGTATAATTCCTTGCGTCCCTTGTATGCTTTAACCCCTTTAGGCTAACCCATCGCGATGGCTCCACGACTAAGTCCTTTCACGAGGACATCTGCCGTGACTATTCCACGACAGTTGGCGCCCACCGTGGGGCCATCACACGATGGTTTCAAGTTCTTGAAGGGCAACTTCGAAGGACTCAAGGGATACGCTGGGGGCCGGATGACCAAGAGTCGTCGCGGCAAGCTCTACATTGATGACGCAGGCTGGGGCCCCGAGGCCGGCTCGATCGAGTACGGGTACCGAGTCCCCTTTGGCGGAATACACGTCTTCATTGGCAAGATCGGCGAACCGGGCCCTGAGCCGGACATCTACACTGACATCATCGAGATGGCTCAGCGTGCGAGACCTGCTCGCGTTCAGCCTGCTGTGAAGCCTGCCTTCGTGGGAGTCATCCACGGAGCGGAATCTGAGGATAGATCGGTATCTGGTGGCTAAACCGTCGTCTACTCTGATGACGAATCTTCAACCGAAGAAACCGAGTCGCTGTATCAGTTGCATGATGGCCGGATTAGCGGTGGTTCCGATGGCGATAGTATTCCGGACCTCCTTGAACCGCCGAGCCGAGTTGCGATCTTCATGGCCGCTATGCAATCGGTGCAACATTCTTCTACCGCCGTAGCGGTGATTTCGGGTTCAGCAGCGGCAACACCAGCAGGAGTAGGGGGTTCTGCGCCGCCAACGGCTTAGGTTTTGTCCGATTTGTTCGATGCTTTGGCAACATTGCTAGCGGCGGAGGTTGACACGGCAAACCTGGATCAGCATAACGTGGAGATTGCAAAGGTAAAAGATCAGATAGCTCAAGCTAAGGTGGATCTAGCAGCAGAGAACACCAGGATGGCCGCTGAGCGGGCCGAGTTAGAGGCACAGGCCTATCGGCTTATGCTGGACCAAAGTGCGTCAGATGATGTCATGAAAAGAAGGTACCGATCTCACATGCCGCCGGTTTACGAGGGAAGAAACCTCTTTTACACGCCAGGCGCAGGCACCGGCAACCAGCCAGTGGTAAACCAGGCGGAGGCACCCAAGACAGGGGCGCCGATTCAGCCGCACGTGATGGATCCGCCCCCTTAGCCTCGTCAGAACGATGTCCCATCATGACACGTCTCAACGCCTCTCGGTCATTACTCTAACCCGTTGGATAACATCGTTGCCGCCGCTTCGCGATTGACAGCTCTCCCGATTGATGGTGAGTCCCCAGTGGCAGTTGACACACGACGGGCCAGGGAGCTCCTTCATACGGCCTTGACCCAACATCAGGCCTATTCATATAGCCGCAAAAGGATTCATTCTACTCCCCGCCCGAGCCGGAGTTACAGCAGGCATATGGATGAACCAGCCGTATCAAGCAGTGCGCGGAATCACAATCCGCCCCGTGACCATAACCCGGCGGGTGGCGGTGGTGATGCTCAGGATGTGGTGGATCGCGCTAGGGCACGTCGAGAGGCCGAGTTAGCGGTGCAACATGAAGCCCGCCAACTTACTCTAGTTCATCCAACAACGTCGGTAGAACCAGGGGTTACCTCCAGTTCTTTGGGGGTACCGTGTCTCGTCCCAGTGCTACACAATGTACGGCTGCCCAAGGATTTCAAAGGCCCGCGTAAGGTGCCGAATTACACTGCCGATTTGTCTCCCGAGTCATGGGTTGAAAGCTATGAGATGGCAATGGAGATGCTGGATGTGGATGATGCGGCGTGTGCCAAATACTTTAGCATGATGCTGGAAGGAACAACTCGCACATGGTTGAAAAACCTGCCAGCTAACTACATTTGGTCGTGGGCCGAGTTAAGGGCCCGGTTTATCTAGAATTTCAAGGATATGTGCAAGCAGCCCATGTCAATTGTGGACTTAGCTGCCTGTGTCCAGGAGGAAGGAGAGTCAACAACCCGTTGGGTGCGCCGGGTTTCGGAGATTTTGCATTCATCAGACCACATCAACACTGATACAACAGTTTTAACATTGGAATGCAACTGCCGGTTTGCACCTTTAAAGTTGAAGTTGGGACGGCTCAAACATCATTGCAATGACATGTGAACACTTATGGCAGCTCTGGTGAAGTATGCCGACTCGGATAGTACCAAGGACCCCGAGTCTGACGACGACAAGACAGGGAAGGGAAAGAAGAGCAGCAACACCAAAGGGTAGCAGCAAAACCCGGTGGGTCACGGAAACAGCGGTAAGCATAAGGCGGATAGCAGTTTAGATTTTGTATCTAATACCAAAGCGCAGGACAAAGGCCAGCATCGTAAGGGTAAACCGCTCCAGTGTGGTGGGGTACCAAGTCCCAATCCGGAGCGCCTGTCTCACCTGTTAAACCAGCCTTGCCCGAAGCACGGGTCATGGGATAAGCCAGCCACGCACCTCTGGAAGGATTGTTATATTATGCAGGAATTCAAAAATTCACATTTTTTTGGTATGATCATGGACCGGGCGGCGGTTCAGGCCCCGGACCTCATGGGCCGGGTTACGATGGAGGCAGTTCCGGTTCAGGTTTTCATGGTAACCAGAGCGGACATGGCAATCAAGGCAATCACGGCAACCAAGGTGGTTATAAGCATCAGGGAGCCAGCAACAACAGCAGCAGTTGGGTTACCAGAGCAACTCGAAGCAATTGAATATTGGGGAGTACCATGTCTTCGCCACAAGTCTATGCAAGCGCGATCAGAAGCTTCATAAAAGGGCAGTGAACTCTGTTGAACCGGTGGTGCCCCGTTATCTGTGCTGGTCTGAACAACCCATCGTGTGGAGTCGAGACGATCATCCTCCCCGGTTTGACAATCTGGGTCATCTAGCCTTAGTGGTGGCACCTCAGGTTGGGGGGTACAAGTTCACAAAGGTGCTCATGGACGGAGGGAGCAGTATCAATATCCTTTATTATGAAACCTTCCATCGCATGGGGTTGACAGATAAGAATCTTAAACCGTCGATCACCGTCTTTCATGGCGTGGTCCCTGGTAAATCGGCATACCCAGTTGGTAAGATAGCTCTGGAGGTGGCTTTTGGAGATGAGCATAACTCAAGATCAGAAACATTGACCTTTGAGTTAGTAAAAATCAAGAGCCCATATCATGCCTTGTTTGACGGCCGGCTTATGCCAAATTCATGGCAAGGCCCTGTTATGTTTATCTGCAGCTCAAGATGCCGGGTCACAAGGGAACCATCACGGTACATGGAAGCCGTAAGATCGCTTTGGAATGTGAACAAGGTGATGCGGCTTATGCTGAGTCAGTTTGTGGAACAAAGAGTTGAAGTTCTACAAGGACAATGTTGATCCGGCAGATATGACTTCGTTGAAGAAACCAACTATAGAGCACGATCCAACTTTAAAGTTTAAATCGGATGATGAGACTAAGCTGGTTGACTTTGTTCCTGGCGATTCATCTCAGCAGTTTAGCATCAGTGTTAACTTGGATCTAAAATAGGAAAGCGAGCTCATCGAGTTCATCCGTGAGAACCGGGACATCTTTGCATGGAAACCCTCTGACATGCGAGGTGTACCGAGGGAACTCGCTGAGCACACTCTCAATATTGACCCCAAGTTTAAACCAGTTAAGCAATTTCTCCGCCGGTTCAATGAAGAAAGACGCAAGGCCATTGGTGAGGAGGTAGTCAGGCTCTTGGCGGCTGGGTTTATCATTGAAGTATTTCATCCTGAGTAGTTGGCTAATCCGGTGCTGGTACTTAAGAAGAACAACACTGGCGTATGCGTGTGGACTACACAGATTTGAACAAGGCTTGTCCGGCAGATCCTTCCGCTCTCCCTCGTATTGATCAAATCATTGATGCTACGGCGGGTTGTGAGCATTTGATTTTTTTGGATGCATACTCTAGTTACCATCTGATCAAAATGGCAGTTAAAGACTAGGAGAAGACATCTTTTATAACTCCTTTTGGAGCCTTCTGCTATGTATCTACGCCTTTTGGGATCAAGAGTGCCCAGGCAACTTATCAGTGCTATGTGCAGAATTGTCTTCAAAATCAGATTGACCGCAATGTTCATGCTTACGTGGATGATATTGTGGTGAAATCCAGAAACGAGGAGACATTGATAGATGACTTGAAGGAGACCTTTGATAACCTTCGGGTTTATAAAATGATGCTTAATCCGGCCAAGTGTGTCTTTGGTGTACCGACAGGAAAGCTCCTGGGCTTTCTGGTGTCTAACAGGGGCATTGAAGCTAATCCGGAGAAAATCAAGGCCATAACCTCTTTGGCTAAACCGAAGTGTATCAAAGATGTTCAACGCCTGGCAGGCCGGATTGCAGCTTTGAGCCGGTTTATCAGTCACCTTGGGGAGAAGGCCATCCCCTTATATCAGATGCTAAAAAAGACGGATGACTTTGTTTGGAGTGAGGCCGCCAATGCAGCCTTTGAGAGTCTAAAGCGACAGCTAGCCGAGCCGCCTGTCCTTGCTGCTCCCGTTGATAAAGAGCCCTTGTTGTTATATCGCTAATGCCCGGGCTGTTAGCATGGCTATTGTTGTGGAGCGCAAGGAGGCTAGAAAGGAGTATCCGGTTCAACGGCCGGTTTATTATATCAGTGAGGTGCTTATTGAGTCTAAGCAGAGGTACCCACATTGGCAGAAGCTGGTGTATGGGGTTTTCATGGCGAGCCGGAAGCTCAAGCACTATTTTCTAGGTCATCCTATCACTGTGGTCAGTTCTGCCCCTTTGGGGGATATCATCCAAAATAGAGAAGCAACTGGCCGGATTGCCAAATGGGCTATTGAGCATGGACCTCACGGGTTAAAATATACGCCTTGAACAGCAATCAAATCCCAAGCACTTGTGGACTTCATCAATGATTGGACAGAGTTGCAGGCACCGGAGGAAAAGCCAGATAACACTTATTGGACTATTCATTTCGATGGGTCCAGACAACTGGAAGGCTCGGGGGCTAGAGTCATATTAACTTCCCCACGAGGTGATAAATTTTGCTATGTTCTCCGTTTAATGTTCCCTTGCACTAACAATGCATCCGAATATGAGGCCTTGCTCCATGGTCTTCGGATGGCTAAGGAGATGAATTTAAGCCGGGTTAAATGCTTTGGTGGCTCGGACCTGGTGGCTCAACAAGTGTCTGGCACCCAGGATTCAAAGGATCCACTTATGGCGGCGTATCGACGAGAGGTGGACATAGTGGCTGGTCATTTCAAGGGTTATTAGGTTGACCATATAGACCGGCGGAAAAATGAAGCGGCGGACGCTTTAAGTCGTTTAGGCTCTCAACGTAAACCGGTGCCGCCCAATGTCTTCCTGGATGTTCTACATAATCCATCCATCAAGATACCTACAGAGGAGGATTTGGCAGTTCCTGACCCGAAGGCTCAATTGGTGGCGGCTCTTCACGTTATCCCGGATTGGACAGTCCCATACCTGGCGTACATGAATCGGGGCGAGTTACCAGACGATGAAACTTTGGCCTGACAGATAATCCGGCGATCCAAGTCAATGACCATTATTAATGGGGGAGTTGCACCATTGCAGCGTAACAGGGGTGTTTCAGCGTTGTGTGTCTCCTCAAGAGGTTTGTGAGATTTTGCGTGAGATCCACGAAGAAGATTGTGGTCACCACGCCCGTAACGCCCCGAGACCGATGTGCCAGCTGTCCTCCAGTTATTCTCTGTTGTTGCCTTGTCATTGCTTGCGTGTCATGCATTGCATATCATGTCATAATGTGCATTTCAGTTGCATACATGCTCGTCTCATGCATCCGAGCATTTTCCCCATTGTCCGTTTTACAATCTGGTGCTCCTATGTCACCAGGTGTCCCTTTCTACCTCTTTTCGTGTGCGGGTGTTAAACTTTTTCGAATTGGACCGAGACTTGTCATGCGGCCTTGGTTTACTACCGGTAGACCGCCTGTCAAGTTTCGTGCCATTTGGACTTCGTTTGATACTCCAACGGTTAACCGAGGGACCGAAAAGGCCTTGTGTGTGTTGCAGCCCAACACCCTTTCAAAGTGGCCCAAAACCCACCTAAACCTCCTCCATCCTCTCGGTCGTTCGATCACGATTGCGTGGCCGAAAACCGCACCTCATTTGGACTCTCCTAGCTCCCTCTACCTATATAAACACCTCCCCTCCGAAATTCGCGGGCAAACCCTAGTCCTCTTCCACCTCGCGCCCGGACAAATCACCCTCGACACCCAGACATCTCCACCCGCTGCCGCGCGCCACGTGTCCGCCGCCGTTCCACCTCCACCGCGGCCCGCGGGGCCCGAGGCCGGCCCGTGCGGGCCCATCTCGTTCCGTCGCCCGGGAGACGCCGCCGCCTTCGCCCGAGCTCCTCCTGTCCGCGTCGCGCCGCCTCTCCAT
>NC_041382.1:404293172-404324727 GCF_002162155.2 Triticum dicoccoides | reverse complement strand
GCCGCCCCGCATGCCGCCGCCCTGCCGTGCCTCGCCGGAGGGCCGCACCGCCGCCACCGGCGTCCTGCCGGACCTCGCCCGCGCCGTCCCGATCCCTCGCCGGCCACCTCCGTCGACTTCGGCCACCTCCTCTCGTGAGCTCCGGTGATCATTGTTTTCCGTGCAGCCCCGATTCAGATCTGGATCCGTCCTGAGAGGTTGACCTTTTTGACCTAATCCTCGTAATTTTTAGCATATTTCCGCATGTCATAACTCTGCAACCGTTGCTCCAATTCGCGTGTGTAGCATATCAAAATGTTCGTCTCGACGAGTACATCATTTCCTCTCATTGCATCATTTTCATTTGAGCTCATCTTGATGCCCGAAATGCTGTTGGAAGAGGGCTATGTGATGAATTTATCAGATCTGTTTCAGCAAATGGTCTTTTGTCATTTTTGCCATGATTAATGTGCGCATGCTATGATCCTGAGCTCTACATGTGTTTTGTTATATGCCATGCCATATTTACAGGGGTGTATGCCATGTATATTTGTGATATTTGTGGTGACTAGCACAAGCTTGCAAAGTAGCGTGATCGGTAATGCTGATTTCAGGGACTTAGAATTTCACTAAGTCCTTGTTCTGTTTTTGTTGTTATGCCATATGTTCATGTTCTTTCCTAGTGATCCGTGTCTCTTTTGAGGATGATCAGTAAGGATGTTTTGTTACAATTGTGGTGCTCTATCCATCCATGTCTTTTTTTGCATTTATGGAGCACCCTAGCTTGAGTCAATCGTGCTCTACTTTTGCTATAAAATGATCCTGGCAGATTGTTGACATGTTTAGCGATTTTGCCGAGGATGTTGCTATTGATCCGTGCATGCTATGTTATTGTTCTTGCCATGTCTAGCTTCTATGCCATGTCTATTTGCTGGGTGTATGCTTAGTTTATCATGCAATGCCTCGTAGTGAGTGCATCGAGCTCGTAAACATGCCTACTCGTTAACTGTTTTGCATGCTCCAGTTTTTCACTAAGTCTGAATCTGTTTATGTTTTTGCTATGTTCACATGCTTGCAATTGTATTTTCTGATCTCTTTTGGCTCAAGGTCACTAAGGGAGTTTTGTTAAGTGCTTTGATTAGCTTCATGTCATGCCTTGATTTGCCATGATATGTTCCTGTAGCATGTAGTTTTCTTGCCCTAAACATTGCTTCCTGCTGATAAATTCCAGACTTATGTTAATTTCACAAAGCCTGAAACCTGTTATCATTTGCACTTTTGCCATGCTTGTTTGAGCCTGTTAATGGATGAATTAGCCATAGCTCAGTGTTCATCTTTTGTCAAGATTCATCAGTGGATCCCTACCATGTATTTTGTTGCCATGTTTGAATGCTGTAGCATATTTATCTTGATGCATTTAGAAGGATACTTGCTGTTAATCGCAGACCGGTGCCATATTTGTTTTACTTGCCATTTCCAAACCGTGCATCCGATTCCGGTGATCTTTATACTGATTTCAACCGAAATCACGTCACCTTTCCAGTGGAACTCTTGGAATTCCATGTTGAGGCCAGGTTCAGTCATTCCTTTCCAAATCATGCATATGCATCACATACCGCATCCCGCATATCATACCATGTTCATGTGTTGGTTGTTTACTATGTGCAGCTCCTATCGGGATTTGTTGGCACATCTGGGTGGCTTTGCTGGACTTGTTTTACCGTTGTCGAGGATGTCTTGTAACCGGGATGCCGAGTCTGATCGGATTGTCTTGGGAGAAGGAATATCCTTCATTGACCGTGAGAGCTTGTGATGGGCTAAGTTGGGACACCCCTGCAGGGATTTGAACTTTCGAAAGCCGTGCCCGCGGTTATGGGAAGATGGGAATTTGTTAATGTCCGGTTGTAGAAAACCTGAAGTTGATCTTAATTAAAATGCATCAACCGCGTGTGTAACCGTGATGGTCTCTTCTCGGCGGAGTCCGGGAAGTGAACACGGTGTTGGAGTTATGCTTGATGCAGGTTGTTTTAGGATCACTTCTTGATCATAGTTTCTCGACCGTGCTTTTGCCTTCTCTTCTCGCTCTCTTTTGCGTATGTTAGCCACCATATATGCTAGTCGCTTGCTGCAGCTCCACCTCATTCCTTTTACCCTACCCATAAGCTTAAATAGTCTTGATCGCGAGGGTGTGAGATTGCTGAGTCCCCGTGACTCACAGATACTTCCAAAACCAGTTTGCAGGTGCCGATGTTATCGAGCAGGTGACGCAACCAAGCTCAAGGAGGAGCTCGATGAAGATCTTGTCCTTTGTGTTGTTTCGTTCTAGTCGATCAGTAGTGGAGCCCAGTTGGGGTCGATCGGGGATCTGTGTAGCATTTGGGGTAGTCTTCTTTTTTTTGGTTCCGTAGTCGGACCTTGATTGTATTTGGATGATGTAGTGCTTTATTCGTGTAATTGTGTGAAGTGGCGATTGTAAGCCATCTATGTATCTCTTTCCCTTATGTATTACATGGGTTGTGTGAAGATTACCTCACTTGCGACATTGCTTTCAATGCGGTTATGCCTCTAAGTCATGCTTCGACATGTGGGAGATATAGCCGCATCGAGGGCGTTACAAGTTGGTATCAGAGCCTTCCCCGACCTTAGGAGCCCCCTGCTTGATCGAATCGCTGGAGTTGTTGAGTCTAGAAAAATGTTTTGAGTCATTTAGGATTATATATATATCGGAGAGTAGGACTTCTTTTTACTCCTCAGTCCCTTCGTCGCTCTGGTGAGACATCCTGACGTAGAGTTTTGACTCTTCTCTTCTCAAATTTCACTAAAAAAAAATTAGGATCACACGGGTATCTTGGAATCGTTCGGATGGTTTTGTGACGAGAACATTGTTCTTGGTGCCTCCTGACATTTAGGGGTTGTGGCAGTGTCCCGGGGAGTTGAGCTCCGAGGTGTTGTCGTCACAATTTTATCATTGCAGTTTTGGAATACCTAAGTTCGCCGACATCGAAAATCTCTTTTATGAAGTTGTTCATGAGATAACCTTGACGCCACCCAGTACTGGGGCGGGAGTTCGGGAGTATTGCCATTACTCATATTACGGATGCTTTTCGAAGGTTGAGGTAGACGATTTCCGTAGGTTTCTTGGTTATGTGTTGAAGGATGGATACAGCTGGATGTAGGATTTGTTAGTTTTGGGTGAGATATTTTGCTTCCCCTGTATCCCCAACACCTGGTTGCATAACCGGAAAATTTCGGGAGTTTATAAGTGGGAATTCAAGTAGCTCTTAGGATATCTTTCCGACAGATATATGATATAAAATTGGGGTTCAACGTCTAGTGGTCCGCCTATCCACTGTTGGTTTTACAGTGGTCTTGTTGTGTCTTAAAGAGTCCTTGGCTATGCCGACTCGGGGACGCTTCGTATGTCATGTGCACTGCCTTGTACATGATGGTGCTATACGATCGAGCCCGTGTAGGCCCCACCACGAAAACTTCGGATGAAATTTCTATCATATGTTTGTTCCGGCTTATTTTGCAAGCCAATCCTATGTTTTGTTTTGAGTTGTGGTATTCGAGTTGCTTCGAAGTCAAATGTTGATTCCATACCTTCTCTAAATGGTGTTCTCATATTTCTATGGGAATACTAATCCTTCTTGATCATTGAGATTGTCATGTCAATCCTTTTCAACCTATGAGTTTCTCTTCAAGTGGATCCGATCATTCCAACATCCGCAAGATCAATTATCAGTTCTTCTCAACGGTGTTGTCTTCATCCGTTCCAAGTTGACTTTGTTTTTCCCACCCACCCACCCTTTTTCTTCGAGGACTCAGATTTCTTAATCAACTATCCATTTTATCAATGGAAGTCTCTCCATTCTTATTCGATGTTTCTCATGAAGATTCTAACGGAGCTTCTAGTTCATCATTCTTCGTTCTTTTTCTTCTCTGGTGGATTCAATTCAAGCTTTGGTATTGAGCATAGTCTTTTCTTTTGCCCAATGCTTTTCTTATGCCGGTGCACCTCATAATCATTCCCCGTTTGCTATTCAATTGTTCCGGAGTGCTCAAGATATCTCGAGGCTGTTATCTCATTCAAGTCTTTTAATTCAACCAGTGCAATCTCTCTCTTTAAATCATTTCAACGGTGTTTCTTTTTATTGGGCCCTAACCCACAAGTCTTTTCCCAGGATCTTACCTGACTCTTCTAATTTTCCCGGAGATTTTCAAATTCTTTTCTAAAGTCTGACGTAAGAATGAATTGTCATCAGTCAGATGGTTTCTCCAAGATCTTATAATTTTTCTAATCATTGGCTCAACCTCTTTGCTTTTCATTCTCCCGGAGTATCTCAATAATTCATGATGGTGTTTCTCATCGTCATTCTCTGCATTTGAAGACCGAAGAAGAGTTTTACCTCCACATCTTATCCGTTCTCTCAGAGATTCGTGGTTCGAGTTCGAGGCCATCCTCTCATAATTGTTTTCAATTGCGACAATTCTTTTCATCCTTCCGGAGCAATTCAAGATTCTTTTCAGTTTGATTCTACGAAGCCCATCATTTCAGAAGACTTATTCATTCTCAGCTTTCAGCTATCATTCTCCAAATATTACCGGTGCATCATTCAATATCCTCTAATCAGTTTGTGATCACTTCGTTCTCATGTTATCTAGATTGTCTCAAGTATCTTCGCTTTTTTTAATTCTTCCCGGTGCTTCTTTATCTTTTCTTCAATCGTTTTCAATTCTTACGGTGGTTCGTTCAAGATTCTCTTCCATGGTTATCATATTAATTCATTCGTTGTTCCAATCCTACCGGTGGTTCGTTGAAGACCTTCCCAAGTTGGCGCGATATCTATCTTAATCCTTTCTTCAAGAATAAGTAGTATGCCAAATCCGTTGCTTGTCATCAATTTAAATTGGTGAAGGATAAGCATAATGTAATTCTTATTCTCGCTTCATCCAAGTGATTAATCCTTTATTCCGGAGGTTCATCAAATTCTTGATTTCAATTGTTCACCTTTTCTTCCGGAGTTCCAAGTTTCCACTATATTTCATCGCGAAGCTCCATCTAAATCATTGCAAGGATTCACCTTGTGTTTTCAACTTCTCTTTCTTTTTGTTTGATCATCCTTTTGTTACCGGAGTTATTCATGAAGGTTCTACATAATGGTTCTTCAAAGATTTAATTCCTTCTAGAAGAGTTAATCAAGATTCTTTTCAGAGGAGTTCAAGCATTCTTCATTTTGCTATCCGGAGTGCAATTATTTCTTCTGTATCATTGGAGGTGGTATTACGTTATTCTTGATAATTTGAGTTCATGTTTCATGATTCACAGGTTGTTAAGAATGGGGTATTTTAAATCCATCAACCTCTTCTTTGGAGTTATATTGGGTTATATTTCACCTAAAGCTTTCCCTAAGGATTGTTGCTATTATGGTGCTTATAATTGACCCAAGTTCTTTTATCCTCCCGGTGAAATAATCTCCACGTCTCCTTGTTCATACCAATCCAATTATTTTTCCCGTGAGTGGCAGGTTGTCACCTCATAATTTGAGATGTATTCCATAAGACCATATCAGCTTATTATTCTCGTTGTTGGTTTTCCAACAATTCCGTTCGACCCGTCTCGTAAGGATGCCTTTTCAAACTCTTTTGTAGCAGAAGTTGGCATTGTCTTCTACATTCTTTTGTCTCAATTATCTTTATTCTATTCTTTCTCCTGGAGGTCTATTGATGTTGCTCTTTTCACTCCTCATCTCTGTTTGTCAAGATCATGTTCAATTTCTTCCATTTACAGTCGAAGTGCTATCCAAATTATATCAGTCTTATCCCTTCTCTATCTTGTTTAACCGGAGTGTCGTGTCCCCTGCTCAAGTTCTTTTCTTCGTATCAAGTCTTGCATAACTTCTCAACCGGAGTGCTGCTCGAAGTTGTTCTTCCTTATCTCTCTTTTCAAACGGAGTGTTTTCAACTTTGTCATCTCCGTTGTATTCTTTTCTCGAAATTGCTTAACCTTTTCAAGGTTCTTTGGTTTCACTCGTTTGTCAAAGAAGCAACTTAGTTTACCTTTTCTCTTTCTCTTCCGTTTTCCCTCCGGTGCAATTCTAGATCTCGGGACGAGATCCTCTCATAGTGGTGGAGTGTTGTAACGCCCTGAGACCGATGTGCCAGGTGTCCTCCAGTTATTCGTTGTTGTTTCCTTGTCATTGCTTGCATGTCATGCATTGCATATCATGTCATCATGTGCATTTCAGTTGCATACATGCTCGTCTCATGCATCCGAGCATTTTCCCCGTTGTCCGTTTTGCAATCCGGCGCTCCTATGTGACCCGGTGTCCCTTTCTACCTCTTTTCGTGTGCGGGTGTTAAACATTTTCGGATTGGACCAAGACTTGTCATGCGGCCTTGGTTTACTACCGGTAGACCGCCTGTCAAGTTTCATGCCATTTGGACTTCGTTTGATACTCCAACGGTTAACCGAGGGACCGAAAAGGCCTCGTGTGTGTTGCACCCCAACACCCTTTCAAAGTAGCCCAAAACCCACCTAAACCTCCTCCATCCTCTCGGTCGTTCGATCATGATCGCGTGGCCGAAAACCGCACCTCATTTGGACTCTCCTAGCTCCCTATACCTATATAAACACCTCCCCCTCCGAAATTCGTGGGCAAACCCTAGTCCTCTTCCACCTCGCGCCCGGACAAATCACCCTCGACGCCCGGACATGTCCGCCCGCCACCGCGCGCCCAACTGCCACGCGCCCAACCGCCACGCGCCACGTGTCCTCCGCCGTTCCACCTCCGCCGCGGCCTGCGGGGCCCGAGGCCGGCCCGTGCGGGCCCATCTCGTCCCGCCACCCGGGAGACGCCGCCGCCTTTGCCCGAGCTCCTCGTGTCCGCGTCGTGCCGCCTCTCCATCTACCGCCGCCGCCGCCGCCATGCTTGAGCGCCGCCACCGCGCCTGCTTCCGCTGCTCCTTCCCGCCGGCGCCGCCCTTCGCTGGCACGGCCCCGCACGACGCCGCCCTGCCGCGCCTCGCCGGACGGCCGCACCACCGCCACCGGCGTCCTGCCGGACCTCGCCCGCGCCGTCCCGATCCCTCGCCGGCCACCTCCGTCGACTCCGGCCACCTCCTCTCGTGAGCTCCGGCGATCATCGTTTTTCGTGCAGCCCCGATTCAGATCTGGATCCGTCCTGAGAGTTTGACCTTTTTGACCTAATCCTCGTAATTTTTAGCATTTTTCCGCGTGTCATAACTCTGCAACCGTTGCTCCGATTCGCGTGTGTAGCATATAAAAATGTTCGCCTCGACGAGTACATCATTTTATCTCATTGCATCATTTTCATTTCAGCTCATCTTGATGCCCGAAATGCTGTTGGAAGAGGGCTATGTGATGAATTTGTCAGATCTTTTTTAGCAAATGGCCTTTTGTCATTTTTTTCCATGATTAATGTGTGCATGCTATGATCTTGAGCTCTACATGTGTTTTGTTATATGCCATGCCACCTTCACAGGGGTGTATGCCATGCATTTTTGTGATATTTGTGGTGACTAGCACAAGCTTGCAAAGTAGCGTAATCGGTAATGCTGATTTTAGGGACTTAGAATTTCACCAAGTCCTTATTCTGTTTTTGTTGTTATGCCATATGTTCATGTTGTTTCCTAGTGATCCGTGCCTCTTTTGAGGATGATCAGTAAGGATGTTTTGTTAAAATTGTGGTGCTCTATCCATCCATGTATTTGTTTGTATTTATGGAGCACCCTAGCTTGAGTCAATCGAGCTCTACTTTTGCTATAAAATGATCCTGGTAGATTGTTGACATGTTTAGCGATTTTGCCGAGGATGTTGCTATTGATCCGTGCATGCTATGCTATTGTTCTTGCCATGTCTAGCTTCTATGACATGTCTATTTGCTGGGTGTATGCTTATTTTATCATGCAATGCCTCGTAGTGAGTGCATCGAGCTCGTAAACATGCCTACTCGTTAACTATTTTGCATGCTCCAGTTTTTCACCAAGTCTGAATCTGTTTATGTTTTTGCTATGTTCACATGCCTGCAGTTGTATTTTCTGGTCCCTTTTGGCTCAAGGTCACTAAGGGACTTTTGTTAAGTGCTTTGAATAGCTTCATGTCATGCCTTGCTTTGCCATGATATGTTCCTGTAGCATGTAGTTTTCATGCTCTAAAGTTTGCTTCCTGATGATAAATTCCAGACTTGTGTTAATTTCACTAAGTCTGAAACCTGTTATCATTTGCACTTTTGCCATGCTTGTTTGAGCCTGTTAATGGATGAATTAGCCATATCTCAGTGTTCATCTTTTGTCAAGCTTCATGAGTGGATCCCTGCCATGTTTGAATGCTGTAGCATATTTATCTTGATGCATTTAGAAGGATACTTGTTGTTAATCGCAGACCGGTGCCATATTTGTTTTACTTGCCATTTCCAAACCGTGCATCCGATTCCGGTGATCTTTATATCGATTTCAACCGAAATCACCTCACCTTTCCAGTGGCACTATTGGAATTCCAAGTTGAGGCCAGGTTCAATCATTCCTTTTCAAATCATGCATATGCATCACATACCGCATCCCGCATATCATACCATGTTCATGTGTTGGTTGTTTACTATGTTGTGTGCTTCTTTTCGGTGTTGCTTCTTCGGGTTGGTTCCAATAACGTCGCGTTTGTGAGGACCCATTCGGCTACGTCCGTTTGTCTTCTTCATGGACTCGTTCTTCTTCCTTGCGGGATTTCAAGCAAGATGACCATACCCTCGAAATCACTTCTATCTTTACTTGCTAGATGCTCGCTCTTTTGCTATGCCTATGCTGCGATACCTACCACTTGATTCTCATGCCTCACATATTGTTAAACCAAGCCTCTAACCCACCTTGTCCTAGCAAACCGTTGTTTGGCTACGTTACCGCTTTGCTCAGCCCCTCTTATAGTGTTGTTAGTTGCAGGTGAAGATTGGAGCTTGTTCCATGTTTGGAACATGGTTATTGGTTGGGATATCACAATATCTCTTATTTAATTAATGCATCTATATACTTGGTAAAGGGTGAAAGGCTCGGCCTTTTCCCTAGTGTTTTGTTCCACTCTTGCCGCCCTAGTTTCCGTCATATCGGTGTTACGTTCCCGGATTTTGCGTTCCTTACACGGTTGGGTTATAATGGGAACCCCTTGACAATTCGCTTTGAATAAAACGCCTTCAGCAAGGCCCAACATTGGTTTTACCATTCGCCACCTAGCCTCTTTTTCCCTTGGGTCGGCCAGCCCAAGGGTCATCTTTATTTTAACCCCCCCGGGCCAGTGCTTGTCTAAGTGTTGGTCCAAACTGAGCGATGTCCGGAGCTACTAGGGGCAACTCTGGGCTGGCCCACCCGACGTCTTGCTCATCCAGTGTGCCCTGAGAACGAGATATGTGCAGCTCCTATCGGGATTTGTCGGCACATCTGGGTGGATTTGCTGGACTTGTTTTACCATCGTTGAGGATGTCTCGTAACCGAGATGTCGAGTCTGATCGGATTGTCTTGGGAGAAGGAATATCCTTCGTTGACCATGAGAGCTTGTGATGGGCTAAGTTGGGACACCCCTGCAGGGATTTGAACTTTCGAAAGCCGTGCCTGCGGTTATGGGCAGATGGGAATTTGTTAATGTATGGTTGTAGAAAACCTGAAGTTGATCTTAATTAAAATGCATCAACCGCGTGTGTAACCGTGATGGTCTCTTCTCAGCGGTGTCCGGGAAGTGAACACGGTGTTGGAGTTATGCTTGACGCGGGTTGTTTAAGATCACTTCTTGATCATAGTTTCTCGATCGTGCTTTTGCCTTCTCTTCTCGCTCTCTTTTGCGTATGTTAGCCACCATATATGCTAGTCGCTTGCTACAGCTCCACCTCATACCTTTTACCCTACCCATAAGCTTAAATAGTCCTGATCGCGAGGGTGTGAGATTGCTGAGTCCCCGTGACTCACAGATACTTCCAAAACCAGTTTGCAGGTGCCGATGTTACCGAGCAGGTGATGCAACCAAGCTCAAGGAGGAGCTCGATGAAGATCTTGTCCTCTGTGTTGTTTCGTTCTAGTCGATTAGTAGTGGAGCCCAGTTGGGGTCGATCGGGGATCTGTGTAGCATTTGGGGTAGTCTTCTTTTTTTTGGTTCCGTAGTCGGACCTTGATTGTATTTGGATGATGTAATGCTTTATTCATGTAATTGTGTGAAGTGGCGATTGTAAGCCATCTATGTATCTCTTTCCCTTATGTATTACATGGGTTGTGTGAAGATTACCTCACTTGCGACATTTCTTTCAATGCGGTTATGCCTCTAAGTCGTGCTTCGACACATGGGAGATATAGCCGCATCGAGGGCGTTACAATGCCGGTTCAAAATCCTTGGTAGCTAAGGCCTTCCGTCACGGTTTTTATTGGTTGATGGCTCATGCGGATGCTGAGGATTTGGTAAAGAGGTGTGACGGTTGTCAGAAGTTTGCACGCCGCGCTCATGTTCCAGCTCAAGAATTAAGGATGATTCCAATCACTTGGCCGTTTGCAACTTGGGGGCTAGATATGGTTGGGCCCTTTAAGAGATCCAAGGATAAGAAAACTCACCTGTTGGTGGCAGTTGACAAGTTTACAAGCAGAACCAGTCAGTAAGTGTGATGCAGCCACGGCGGTTCAATTCATCAAGAAGGTGATTTTCCGGTTTGGTTTTCCACACAACATCATAACTGATAATGGTACTAATCTGTCCAAGGGTGCTATGGAAGAATTTTGTCAACGTGATCACATCCGGCTTGACGTATCATCAGTGGCTCACCCCCAATCTAATGGTCAAGCAGAGAGAGCCAATCAAGAGATTGTGAGAGGTATCAAGCCCCGGCTTATGGTTCCTTTAAAGCGGACGCCGGGCTGTTTGGTGGAGGAGTTACCTTCCGTGTTATGGAGTATCAACACCACACCGAACAGATCTACGGGTTACACGCCCTTCTTCATGGTTTACGGGGTAGAGGCGGTTCTCCCTAGTGACATCCGTCATGACTCTCCCCATGTTGCGGCTTACGTTGAAGCTGATAATGAGAAAGCACGTCATGATTCACTGGACCTGTTAGATGAGGAGCGTGATCTTGTAGCAGCACATTCGGCGATTTATCAACAAGATCTGCGATGTTATCACAGCCGCCGGGTTAAGACCAGAACTTTTCAAGAAGGCGATCTGGTGCTCCGGCTTATCGAGGACCAGACTGATATGCACAAGTTGTCCCCACCTTGGGAAGGACCTTTGGTGGTCAGCAAAAATCTGCACAACGGATCATACTACCTTATCGATGTTCGAGAGCATAAAGACTCATGTAAATCGGAGGAGGAGACCCAACGGCCGTGGAATATAGCTCATCTTCGGCCTTACTATACTTTAGACACATGCTCCTCTTATGTACATAGTTATGACAATGTATATATTATAATCAATATAATAAACCAGAGCCTCAGCTAAAGCGGGGTATCTGTTGTTTTTCTTATATCATGTGGGGTCACACGGGGGCTTCTGTTCATAAAGCGGTGTCCGGTTTACCCTTTGATTCAGTTTGTACAACTTTATATACAAATCACTTGGGGGCTTGGTCATATTCAAACCATAGCTACACCTCTTGATCGGCTTAAAGCCAAAAATAAAATTACTTAGGGGCCAAAGAGAGTGTTGCAAAAGAACAACTTAAACATAGGCACCCACTGAGCACAGCTCAAAATATTGCTTGGGGATTCTTTGCTTCACAATAAACACAGAATCTACACTTGTAATAGGCTATCAAGCCACATCTTGGAAGCCTCGTGTATACACCTAAAACCCTGGGTTAGCATGCCTTTTTAAGTAAGCCACTCCGTCCAAGTAAACCTGGTATGACCCGCCGAACTTTTGACAAGTCAATCTCATAGACCCTGAACTTGTCAAAGTTAAAACGACAATTGGTGAAAGATTGAGGTCCATCTTAAAAGGCTTTGTAAAATGGTTTAACTCAGCGGCCTTATCGCATGTGGGCTTCAGGCAAACCCTTAAGGTTCGAACACTGGGGTGCGTGCGAAGTCTTTCCCTCCACCGATCTATGCCCTATCTTGCTAAGATCTCGCGGACGAACTCGACAAACTCACAACACAGAAAGACATGAGGTTTATACTAGTTCGGGCCACTGTTGTGGTGTAATACCCGACTCCATTGTGGTGGTGGTGGATTTCCTCTAGGGCTGATGATGAACAGTACAAGGGAAGAACAACCTCCTGAGGTTGAGGTGTTCTTGAGCTCAGTGAGCTTGTGTGTATGGGTGGTCTGAATGATCTGTCACCCCATCACCCCCTTGCTAGGGTCGTGGCTAGTCCTATTTATATTGGCCCTGGTCCTCTTCCCAAATATCGAGCGGGAAGGGAGCCAACAATGGCGGGCTAATTCGAAGGGGGACAACTAGTACAAGCTATCCTGACAAAAGTGGTCTTCGCCTGCCAAAAGCTCTGGTGGTGATGCCGTCTTGGGATCCATAATGACCTCCGTCTTGCCGTCCTTCTAGGCTTGGTCTCGTTGAACCAATATGGCAACCTTTGCCTGATGCCTCAGTACTCCTCGCCTGCTCTTGCCTCCTTAGCACCAAAGAGGAAACAAGGACGCTGTGCGCGCTGGTGCCCGCCTGGTGTCGTGCGTCATGGCTCACGTCACGAGGGTCTCGTGAGGTTTGCCCCGCCTTGATATCCCCGCTCCTCGTGAGCCTGCCTAGCTAGGCTACTCCCGAGGAGGTCTTGCATCGTCCGCCTCGCGAGGCTTGGACCCTCGCGAGGGTCTTGGATGCTTTGTTGGTGAAGATTGGCCATACGGCCTGTAGGCTCGCCACGCCATAGGCTGCAGGCAGGCAAGTCTGGGGACCCCTATTCCTAGAACGCCGACAGTAGCCCTGGGCACAAAGTATGGAGCACCGCGGGCCCCAAAAGCCTGCGGCCTCGATTGACGCGGGGTGGATGATTGGATGTGGGCATCTCCGCTTTCCCATGTTGCCTCGGCAACTGCTCGACTTGTCAGGTCCTCGCGACATGCAAGAAAAACCATCATTACCTGCGATCGTGGGAGACGCCGGTTGGCCTCCCCTTGCTATAAATGGGGAGGGGGGCACAACCCCCGTTGCCCATCTCTTCCCTGCTTGCTTGCTCCTTCCTTCTCGCTCCATCACTTGCAGTGACACCCATGGCACCACGAAGGAAGTTGTCCACCACCGAGAAGGGGAAAGCCCCTCGCGAGGGACCCGACTCCCCGGCGCCCAAGCGCGGCCGCGGCCGCCCGTGTAAACATGCCGCGACCCCCACCGTGGCCCATTGGCGAGACAGCGCCACGACACGCAGAGTGGGTCATCCCAGCCATGGCAGTCCAGTTGATGAGGGGAGGCGTGCCATGGTGGCGCGGCCTCCTTGTCCGCGCTTCCACATGGCGGAGGTGTCGCCGGAGGTCGTCATCTGGTCAGAGAACCCAGCCGGCAACTGGCTCCAACTCCTGCGCTTCTTCGCCGGCGAACTGCCGGCCTCTAGTCCAGGTGGACTCTGGCTGCAGGCAGATGGCTGCTGCAGCAAGGCCTCTTGGGTTGCGGTCGAGACTTCTGCTGTGGGCAAGATAGCCCTGGCCCGCGGCTGGCAGACATTCGCCCGCGCGGCCTGGGCAGGCGATGCACCCTCCACTTCAGGTATGATGGTGGGTTGACCCTTTATGTGAGGGTCTTTGGGGAGGATGGTCGCCGCTCCGGGTGCTGCCCCGAGGCGAACAACGGTGAGGAGGTACTCGTCCTTGGGGACGGTCGCGACGAGGACAAGGGCGAGCCCGCCCTCGTTGGCGATCGTGTCTCATCCAGCTACGACAGCTCTTTCTCCGGCTACAGCTCCAGCAGTGGTGGCTATGCCCAGCCGCCGCGCCCGTTTTGAAGGTGGCAGTGGGTCGTCTCATCACCGCACCTCCGTGAAGCGTGAGGAAGGATCTGGCTAGGCTCGGGTAGTGCTAGGTGCCTGTCCTTGCGGATCGCTGCAATGCTACTTTTATCTTGCTCTTTTCCTGCATCAAGAATGAAACCAGCATGGGCCCAGGGGGGCGTGTATCGAACTATGGTTCCTTGGTTATATCAATATGTGTGTTGTTCTCGTACTGTGTCGTTATTTTGCGCAAAGATAACTTAACCTGGTATACTCAGGACGCCCTCTTCCCCGCGAAGCATTTATTTCATCGCATTCATCTTACCTCGGTGGCCTGCATTCGCTCAGGAACTGCAAAAAACTCGTTAGGAAGTGTGTTAAAAGATTTGTCGTTCATCCTGGCCCTAACCTGGCGCTTTGTGTTGCGGTACCCGAGGGCACGGGCTAGGAGAGGTGTGCCAGCCTTTGGGATCGAACGAGGGTGGCTTGCGAGAAGGCAGAAAGGAGAAAAATGCTCGCGAGGGCACCTTCCTAGCCCCCTCTCGAGGCATGAGAGAGAGAGAGAGAGAGAACACGAGCAAATTCGAGCCAGAAAAGTGCAGCGAGAGGCGAGGGAATCAAATCGGCAAGGAACTCCAAAGGCAAACTTTGATTGAGAAAAAGTGAGTCAACTACGGAAAGCAAATGAAAAGCCGCGTCTGGCACCTAATCTAGTCTTCAAGTCTTCTCACCAGCGCGGAGCTAAGTGCTGTCCACTAGGCGTGGGAGGGAGCCCCAGGGCCTGAGGCCGGCGCTCCTGAGACTCCAGGGCGTGTACCGCCCCACTCATTATTACGTGAGAGTGTCACAGGCGGCGATTCTTCACAGGCACAGGGCCTTCTTCACAGGCTCTGGGCCTTTCTACTCAGGCTCTGGGCCTTTCTTCTCAGGCTCTGGTACTTGCTTCTCAGGCTCTGGGCCTTGCTTCATGGATAGAACTTCCGGAGGTGCTGGGTGTTCCAGGCGTTCTGGATAGGTACCCCGTCCTGCGTCTCCAAGCGCACTGCACCCGGCCTGGAGACATGGACGACCCTGAACGGGCCCTCCCACATGGGCGAAAGCTTGTGCAGCCCTTCCCTGGAGAGGACCCGCCTCAGGACGAGGTCGCCCACCTCGAGCGTTTTGGAGCGGGTGTTGCGGCGGTGGTATCGCCACAACGCTTGTTGGTAGCTTCCTGCCCTCAGCGCGGCTTCGCGACAGTGTTCCTCCCCCAACACGAGATCCATCCCCCGCATGGCGTCCTGCTGCATTTCATCGAACGCTAGGACCTGTGTGGAGCTATGCTTGACCTCGTGAGGGAGGACTGCTTCAGCTCCATAGACGAGGAATAATGGAGTCACGCCCATTGGCTTGGTGGCGGTGGTTCGGATGGACCACAACACGGACTGGAGCTCGTCGTGCCAGCCCCTGCCGCAGGCCTCCAGCTTCTTCTTGAAGGTCTAGGTCTTGAGGCCCCTCAGGACCTCCGCGTTAGCGCGCTCGACCTGACCGTTACTCCTGGGGTGGGCCACTGAAGCGTATCAGATCTGTGTTCCAAGGTTAGCACAGTAGGTTTTGAAGAGGTTGCTAGTAAACTGCAAACCGTTATCTGTAATGATGCGGTTGGGGACCCAAAGTGGCGCACGAGGCCCTTGATGAACTTGACAGCGGAGCCGGCTGGAATGGTACGGACGACTTCCACTTCTGCCCGCTTGGTGAACTTGTCGATGGCGACGTAGAGATAGCGGTAGCCCCTGGAGCCCGGGGAAATGGGCCTAGGATGTCCAGCCCACATACCGCAAACGGCCATGTGAGCGGGATGGTTTGGAGGCCCTGAGCGGGCTGATGGATTTGCTTGGCGTGGAATTGGCAAGCTTCACAGGACTTCACCAGCTCGGCCGTGTCATTGAGTGTTGTAGGCCAATAGAACCCACTGCGGAACACCTTGCCGACGAGGGTCCGTGACACGAGTGATGTCCGTAATCACCGCCATGTATGTCAATCAGCAACTCCCTTCCTTGATCGCTGGAGATGCAGCGCAGCATGATGTCGTTCGGTCATTTCCTGTATAACTCACCGTCTTGGATACAGTATGCCGTGGCCTGCCGGGCCACGCGCTCCGCGTCCTCTTCCTTCTCCGGCAGCATCCCGTGCATCAGGTACTCCTTGAATTCCTTGATCCAGCACTCCTCCTGGGGATCGAGCACCAAGAGCAGCGAGCTCCTGAGGTCGGGCCACAGGCTGGGGCTCCCATGGCCGGGGGCTATGGGAGTTCCTCTCGAGGCTGAGTCTTGCTTGAAAGGGGTGGTGAAGCTGATGGCTTGAAGAGCCGCTCTTCGAAACGCTGGGCTCTTGCGGTTGCCGCTTGGATGCTCTCCTGGCAATGTCATCAGCTTCCTTGTTGGTGCCTCAGGGCACGTGCTGCAGCTCCAGGCCTGAGAACTGCTTTTCCATCTTGTGCACCTCTGCGAGGTAGGCCTCCATGTGCTCGTCCTTCGGCTCGTACACCTTGTTGGAAAAGTTGACGAGGAGCTGTGAGCCGCCTTTGACGGTGAGGCGCTTCACCCCTAGAGCCGCCGTAGCCCTCAGGCCACCTATGAGGCCTTGGTATTCTGCGATGTTGTTGGAAACCTTATTGTCGTGCTGAAAACAGAGTTGCACAGCATAGTAGAGCTTGTCCTGAGTGGGCGGGATGAGCAATGCTCCAGCCCCCGCGCCCTGATGCGTGAAGGCGCCATCGAAATACATGACCCAGCCGCCTGGTGCCTTGCTTCCTAGGGAGGTGGACCGGTCTTCTCCTTCCTCGAGAGCCGGGGCATCTGTCCATTCCGCCACAAAATCAGTGAGTGCGGCTCCCTTGATGACCCTGGTAGTGCTGGACTCCAGCTGGAATGCTTGCAACTCGATGTTCCACTCGGCGACCCTTCCGGCTGAGTTAGGGCTCCTGTGCACCCTCTCCAATGGGTAGGCTGAGACG
Source organism: Triticum dicoccoides (assembly GCF_002162155.2). Lineage (NCBI taxonomy): Eukaryota > Viridiplantae > Streptophyta > Magnoliopsida > Poales > Poaceae > Triticum > Triticum dicoccoides. The sequence goes on along the minus strand of NC_041382.1, from coordinate 404,307,830 downwards.
ACCTTGATGGGGTGGCCCTGGAAGTAGTGCCTCAGCTTGCGCGAGGCCACCAAGAGAGCGAGCAGGAGTTTTGGTGGCATGGGGTAGCGCACCCTCGCGTCCCGCAGTACGGTGCTGACGAAGTACACCGGGTGCTCGACGAGGGCTGGCATACTGTCAAGGTTCGGGTCCCGCGGAGATTGTGGCATATCCTGAGGCAGTGGGTTTCCCAAGACCCGACCGTCCTCAGGAGCTTCTGTGAAGTTGCCCTGCTGAGCTTGGTCTTCTGCCGCTGATGGCTTTGCTGCTCCTTCCTGCCCCCACGCTGCATCAGCTCTGGCTCGGTGCGGCACACCCTTGTCTTGGCGCTCCTCCCGAACCGCCACCAGCGCCGCGCTGGCGGAGTACGGGGTGGCGGCAAGGTAGAGCACCAGGGGCTCGAGAGGCCGCGGTGCCACCATCACTGGGGGCTGGTGAGGTATTCCTTGAGGTCTTGGAAGGCCCGGTCGGCCTTTGGGGTCCACTCGAACGGGCCCTTCTTCTTCATGAGCTTAAAGAAGGGTAAGGCGCGCTCGCCTAGCTTGGAGATGAAGCGCCCTAACGCGGTCACCCACCCCGCTAGTTTCTGCATTTCCTTGAGGATATGTGGTGGGCTCATGTCTTCGATGGCCTTGATCTTCTCCGGTTTCGCCTCAATCCCTCCGTGGGATACGAGGAACCCTAGTAGCTTGCCGGAGGGGACGCCAAACACGCACTTCTCCGGGTTAAGCCTCAAGTTCACTTGGCGCAAGCTCTCGAAGGTCTCCTCCAAGTCTTGTATCAATGTCCTTGCCTCGCGAGATTTGACCACTATGTCATCAATGTAGGCCTCTGTGTTTCTGCCGAGCTGCCGCCCCAAGGCAATTTGCATCAACCGCTGAAAGGTTGCACCCGCGTTGCGCAGCCCAAAGGGCATGCAGGTGTAGCAGTACACCCCGCATGGTGTCAGGAAGGCTGTCTTCTCCACATCCTCCACCACCATCTTGATTTGATGGTATCCTGAGAATGCATCCAGGAAGCATAGCAAGTCGCACTCGGCGGTGGAGTCGACGATTTGATCGATGCGTGGAAGCGGGAACGGATCCTGGGGGCACGCTTTGTTAAGGTTGGTGAAGTCGAGGCACATCCGTTCCTTCCCGCCTTTCTTTGGTACTACGACGGGGTTCGCCAGCCATTCGGGGTATCGAACTTCTCGGATGGTACCCGCCGCCTCCAGCTTGTGTGTCTCTTGGACAATGAAGGCCTACTTCTCAGTGGACTGCCGTCTTGCTCGCTGCTTCACGGGGCGTATGTTGGGGCACACCCTTAGATGATGTTGGATTACTCTCTCGGGACCCCTACCTGCTGATTGGGCTCCCACGCGAATATCTCCTTGTTCGCGCATAAAAATCTCACCAAAGCTTCTTCTTGTCCCGGGTCAAGGCCGGTCCCTATGGTGAAGGTGGCTCTTGAGGACCCGTCCTTGTCGACCGGCACCTGCTTGGTCTTCGCCTTGTCTTGAGTGAACATCTTCCTCTTCTTGGTGGGCGCGGTTTCCTTGGCCTCGGGTGTACCGACGCCGGCTGGCTGTGCTGCTGCCGCGGTCTTGAAGGCGAGCCTGAGCGCCGCCCCGGCCTCCTTAGCGTCCCCCTTGATGGTGAGGACGCCCTTACTCCCTGGCATCTTCATGAGGTTGTAGGCCGGGTGAGTCGCCGCCATGAACTGAGCGAGAGCCGGGTACCTGAGGATGGCATTGTACGGGAGACCGATGCGGGCGATGTCAAAGTCCACCAGCTCCGTGCGATAGTTGCCTCGTGTGCCAAAGGTGACAGGGAGGTGGATCTGCCCCAGAGGGTGGGCAGCTCCACCACCCACTCCCGTGAAGGGCTTGCGGAGGCCGAGCCGTTCGAGCGGCACATGAAGGAGGCTGAAGGCTTCTACAGAGAGCAAGTTGAGGCCGGCGCCGCTGTCGATGAGGGTCTTGGTGATGGCCACGTTGCAGATGGTGGGAGTGCAGAGCATCGGGAGCATCCCGGAGCCGGCGGTGGAGCCGGGGTGGTCTTCTGAGCCGAAGGTGAGGTCGGCCTCCGGCGCAGCCCAACCCGGCAGAGCCCCCGGGCGCTTGTAGGCTTCCCCAATCTGACGGACGAAAGGCTTGATGTGGCGATCTTAAGGAGGTGCTTGGAGCCACGCAGCAGTGCCGCGACTGCGTGGTGTGCCGGCGCCGCGTAGCACGCAGTGAAGAGGTCGCGGAGTTCCCCCCATGATGTCATCGTGGATCCTGGGAGGTTGAGCATCCAGGAGCGCGGCTCGCCGGCGAGGGCCAGGGGGAACAAGTATGACATGATCTTGTCGTCGCCTCCGGCTTCGAGGACGACCTCCTCATACGCTAGTAGGAACGGCGCCGAGTCTGCCGCACCGTCGTAATGCGGTGGCATCTCCGGCTTGAACTTGGCTGGCCACTGCACTCGCCGTAGGGCGGGGGCCAGGGCTCGGTACCCAGACTCCATGCTGCTGGCGTTGGCCGCAGAGGTGGGTGACGGGGCACCTGCCATGGGAGCGTAGTGCGTCGGTGTGCGGCACAGGTTGGTGGAGAGGAGCCCCGGTGCAACCCTACCTGGCGCGCCAGATGTCGGATGTGGGGTTCTGGCAAACCCTTAAGGTTCGAACACTGGGGTGCGGGCGAAGTCTTTCCCTCCACCGATCTACGCCCTAGCTCGCTAAGATCTCGCGGACGAACTTGACGAACTCGCAACATAGAAAGACACGAGGTTTATACTCGTTCGGGCCACCGTTGTGGTGTAATACCCTACTCCACTGTGGTGGTGATGAATTGCCTCTAGGGCTGATGATGAACAGTACAAGGGAAGAACAACCTCCTAAGGTTGAGGTGTTCTTGAGCTCGGTGAGCTTGTGTGCGTGTGGGTGGTCTGAATGATCCGTCACCCCATCACCCCCTTTCTAGGGTGGTGGTTAGTCCTATTTATATTGGCCCTGGTCCTCTTCCCAAATATCGAGCGGGAAGGGAGCCAACAATGGCGGGCTAATTCGAAGGGGGACAACTAGTACAAGCTATCCTAACAAAAGTGGTCTTAGCCTGCCAAAAGCTCTGGTGGTGACGCCATCTTGGGCTCCACGATGACCTCCGTCTTGCCGTCCTCCTGGTCTTGGTCTCGTTGCACCAATATGGCAACCTTTGCCTGATGCCTATGTACTCCTCGCCTGCGCTGGCCTCCTTAGCACCAAAGAGGAAACAAGGACGCTGCGCGCGCTGGCGCCCGCCTGGCGCTCGCTTGGTGTCGTGCATCATGGCTCACATCATGAGGGTCTCGTGAGGTTTGCCCCGCCTTGATATCTCCGCTCCTTGTGAACCTGCCTAGCTAGGCTACTCCCGAGGAGGTCTTGCGTCGTCCGCCTCGCGCGGCTTGGACCCTCGCAAGGGTCTTGGATGCTTTGTTGGTGAAGATGGGCCGTACGACCTGTAGGCTCAGCCACGCTGCGGACCGCAGGCAGGCAAGTCTGGGGACCCCCATTCTCAGAACACCGACAGGCCTGGCAGCCCATGAAAAGCCTCGAATTTGGGGCCTGACAGCCCGTGAAAAGCCTCGACTACAAGTTTTCATATGCTTTTATTTGCTAAGTTTTTTCTCCTTTGATGATATTTATAATGGTTTTGTTAAACCGGCGTTCATTATCCCGACTCAACTTTCAACTACAAGTTGTTAGTATATGATCAAGCATAATCCGGCGCTTATTAACCCGGTATGGTTTTGACCATGAGTCTCCAGTGTTACATACGGATAATCCGGTGTTTGTCATAAACCGGTACAGTTTTATCATAAACCAACACAATATGGAAGGAGTTATCAGTATTCATGATTGGGGTTGTTGCCATCACTACAAACGTTGGTCAACCAGCATGGTGATTCCATGTCACAGGTATAATTTATTTTCATATTTGATTATCTCTTTACAGCCTTGGTTGCAAACCCCGGCTATATATTTGGACATCATGACCCGTCCAGCGGTAAACCGCTAGGACACTTTCGAACTTATTGCATGCAGGAATAGTTTGAATAAACACTGCTACGGGTTATGAAACATAATATCTCCTAAAGCATGGTGGATTCACAGTATCAGGCAAAATAAGTATGTGTCAGGACCCCGACTCGATGCCACATCGATCTAGCATGTAACACCTCATATCGCTTTGCGGCCTCACGCACGGTATCCCCACGGTGTCGCCTTACCTTTACCCGGGACCGTTTGCGCATTTTGGCACACGTAAATGATGGTGTCGCTAGCATCCATATGATAAAGAGCCCGGGCTGACATGGCTAGTCGTAAACCCAAAGTGGCACTAACTTACAGGGACAGGCATCCATGACCCAGCATCGAACGTGTCGGTCATCAGCGAGTGAATCCAGGCTGTAGCACTGGGCTAGCAGGACTCCGGTGAACCGGGCTGTAGCGGGCTAGCAGGACTCCGGTATTCATCGCGTGACATTTCCCCGAAGGGACAGACACAGGATCGAAGAAGGACACATGCCGGCCTGCCTAAGTGTTCCGGAGCAGTAGCAAGCTACCAGGGCTCAGTGGAAGCACTAGGAGACATTTCCCGGTAAGAGAGGCTACTAAGAATAAACAACTAGATAGTCAGATCCCACACATAGCAATACACATTACACGTACGCATAACATGCAAGTATGTGTTGTACAACATGGCATCACAGCATAACTCAACAACTCATATAGATAAAGGCTCAGAAGAGCCGTCATAGCATAAATTGCAAACAGGGGTCACAAGACCCATCATACAGAGCATACAAGCAACAAGCGGAAGCATTACATGTCTGGGTACAGACATCTACAAAAGAAAAAGGCTGAAGAGCCTGACTATCTACAACATCCGATCAAGATCGTAGCTGAGGTACTAGCTACTAGTCGAAGTCCACGAGAACACTAGTAAGACCGAAGTCTCAGCTGCAAAAACATAAATAAAGCAACATGAGTACAAAGGTACTCAGCAAGACTTACATCAGATCCTATCATACATGCACTTGTATCAAGAGGGTAACGTGGGGTTTAGTTGCAGCAAGCCAGCTTTGACTCTGTGGCTATCCTGTTCTACGACTACCAGAAACTCTGGAGGTGAAACAACGAACACGAGTCCACTAATCACCATACAATACACTACTATGGATTCATCCCCGTCTCCCTACGAGAAGGCCATCCATAGCACTCACACTTGTCTTGAGCATTTTATAGTATCCACTTCAAGTTGTCTATGTACCATGTAAGCATCCAAGAAGTCCATAACCGCGGACCCGGCTATTCGAATAGATCATGTTAACCCTGCAGGGGTGTACTTCTTCACACACGCTCTCGCCACTTACCGCCATGTACACGTCATGTATCTCGGCAACCTTCAAGCGGAAGCCTGGCGAGGGTGTCGGCCACGACCTGACTAACCACACAAGACTCTAGTCCAGGTTTATCGCCTATTCGGGTTCCATCCGCAAGGAGATCCGGCCGGGGTGTCGCTCACGGCCCCAAACGATGTGAGCAGGGTTCCTGAGCCCACCAACCGGGTGCCACTCGGTACACCGTGCCACGTGTGCCTAGTCTGTCCCAAGCCCACCCTGCCGGGTGCCACTTGGTAGAAAAATAGCACTACCTACAAACACCAGAAACTAGTTGCGACTCCTGGACAGAGATCAAGTTGGTTAATAAGTCGAGAGGGCTTGGAGCGCCCGGAGCCCAATGTGTGGTAGTATCGAGTCATTGGACAACATACACAGAACTCAGGGCTTAAGGACGGTTCCAGTGAGACAACCCACCATGTACTCCTACATGGCCTCTCACCGCTACCTTTACCAAATCGTGTTCACACACTTCACTCTCAGCATCAGAACATATCGTGACACTCCAATTCATTCCCAATGAATCAGACCTGACACAACTCTAAGCAATAGCAGGCATAGCATGGTAGGAACACATCAGTGGCTTCAATCAATTCCTACACATGCTAGTGGGTTTCAACTATTTACTGTGGCAATGACAGGTCATGCAGAGGAATGGGTTCAACTACCGCAGCACAAAGTAGCATATGAATCGTTGTTGTCCTAATGCAATAACTGAGAGCAGGAGCGAGAGAGTAGGGTTTTATCGAAATGAACAAGGGGGTTTGCTTGCCTGGTAAATCAACAAGGGAGGCACTGCTTCACAGACAGGTACTCTGGAACGTCTCCGGAGCAGGACCTATCGAGAAGGAACGGTGCCGGCAATCAATACACAATCATATGCAACAATATGATGCATGAACATGGCATGTAGATGTGATGCTGTTTGAGCTAATGCATCTAGTAAACATTTGGTTTGAAGTCCTTTTGAACCAAAGGTTCAAATGCATTTCTAAATTAAGTCTCTTATATATGCACTAATGTGTTTTCCCATATTCAGCATGTATAAGTTGGTTTGTCATGCATGAAACTAGTACAGATGGAAAGGTTGCATTTTTCTGATAATTTTTCATATATAAATTATTTTAATCTGAGCTACGGTTGAATTTCTATGAATTTTTGAAGTTTAAATCAATTTCTGGAATTTTCTGATTAAATTTAAATCCAAAAATTATATTATTGCGCCAGCATGACGTCAGCACGACGTCAGCGGGTCAACGCGGCTGTCCAGGGTCAAACCTGACGTGTGGGTCCCACACATCAGTGACACTGGGGTTAACAGGGGTTTATTTAGTTTAATTAAAAGGTTAGGGGGGTCGGGCCCACTGGTCAGCGTCAGGGGGGGGTTAGTTAACGGTGATTAGCACTAGGCTAATCACCTGACGACGGGGCCCACTGTCATTGAGCCAGGGGAGGTCAAACCCCCTGGTCAACCGGGGCAAAAACGCCGGCGTTTAGCCGCCGGCGGCAACAAACGCGGCGGAGGGGCTCGGGATCGCCGTTCCGGCGACCATTCGGGCGGCGGAGACCACCCACGCGAAGCCCAGACTCGCGCGCGTCTAGGGGTTCCTGCGGGAGGCTGCGGGGGCGGCGGAGCTCGCCGGAGCGGAGCTCGGGGCGGCGGCCGGAGCTCGGCTTCGAGCGGAAATGGGCTGCGGGGCACGGGGAGGCCACCTGAGGGGCTCGGCGGCACCCTCGTGGCACCAGGAGCGCGATGGGAGGCTTGGTTTGGGCGGAGGCGGGCCGAGACGGCAGCGGCGACATGGACGGCGGCGAGGGGCTTCGGCCGTGGTGGGGAACGGTGCTACGGCGTGGATACGAGGGGGAGAAGAAAGGGGAACGGCGGCGGAGCTCACCGCGATCACGCAGAGCAGCACAGCGGGGTCGAGGAAGGCCTGGTGACGGCGAATCGACGGCGGCGGACGGCGGAGCCCGAGGAGGAAGACGATGGCGATGGTGGCTCCTCGGGGCACTCCGGCTTGCGTGGCTCGGCGAGGAGGTAGCTGGCGACGAAGCGGAGCTCCTGGGCGTGTCGGGGAGGTGAGGGGAGACCGGTGGCCACGGCAACGGCGAGCGATGGCGGCGGCAGCGCTCGGGTGTGCGAGGGGGAGAGAGAACCAGGGGAGGGGGGAGGAATGAGAGAGTGAGAGGGCGGTCGGGGCTGCGTGGCGTCGTCCGGGGCGTTCCAGGCGACGAGGAGGAAGCAGGAGGTGGCCAGGGAAGCAGGAGGTGGAGGCGCGGCGGTGCGCGCGCGTCGGCACGCGCCGTTCCCCTGTCGGGGAGGAAGACGACAGAGGAGGGGGGGCCAGGCGGGCTGGGCCGCCTCCTGGCTGGGCCGGCCTGCTGCGGCTGGGCTGCGCAGGGGAGGGGAGGCCCAGGTAAGCCCCTCCTTCTTTTATTTTTGTTTTCTAATTTTTTCTGACATTTGTTTTGATTTAATAAATATATTAAATCATTTAATTTCCTTATGCCAATTTTTGCAGGAGCTAGATATATTATTCCAGAGCTCTTTTATAATTGGCATAATTTTTTGGACCATATTTCATATATATAGAAATATATTTCCAATGCAAATATTTATCGAATTAATCCAATTGGCCAAAATAAATGTCCATGAGCTCCTAAAAATATTGTTTTGATTTTTATCTCTGTCCAATATTTTCAGAGGGCAACATGAGCATTTTCTTGGACCCTTTTGGAGAAATTTTTATTTGGGTCATTTTCAAAAATGATTCTGAGGGTTCCACCAATCCTCATTTCAAATTTAAATGAAATTTAAATATGATGCACAAATGGCTAGCTAGCCTAGGTCATACCAGACTAGGGATGTGACAACTCGCCCCCACTTGAAAGAATCTCGTCTCGAGATTCAGGGGTCGACGGAAAGAAAGCGGGGTACTCCAGTCGAAGACGATCTTCTCGCTCCCAAGTAGCTTCCCTTTCGGAATGATGAGACCACTGAACTTTGAGAAACTTGACGTTCTGACGTCGAGTGACACGCTCTGCTTGATCAAGAATGCGAACCGGGTACTCTCGGTATGTGAGGTTATCTTGGAGATCAAGCGTTTCGTGGTCCACTCCGCGGATGGGATCCGAGAAGCAACGCCTGAGTTGAGAGACGTGGAAGACATCATGAACTCGAGAAAGATGTGGAGGTAGTTCCAATTGGTAGGCAACCTCTCCTCGTTTAGCGAGAATACGAAAAGGACCAATGTAACGAGGAGCCAACTTGCCCTTGATACCGAAACGATGGGTACCCTTCAAAGGAGTAACCCGAAGGTAAGCTTGGTCGCCAATTTCATAAGTCATATCCTTATGATGACGATCGTACTGACTTTTCTGACGAGACTGGGCTGTTTTCAAATTCTCACGAATGATGCGAACTTGCTCTTCTGCCTCCTGGATCATATCCGGTCCAAAGAATTGTCTTTCACCGGTTTCTGACCAGTTCAAAGGTGTTCGACATCTTCGTCCATAGAGAACCTCAAAAGGAGCTTGCTTGAGGCTGGATTGGTAGCTATTGTTATAGGCAAACTCGGCGAAAGGAAGACATTTCTCCCAATCCATACCGAATGAGATAACGCAAGCTCTGAGCATGTCTTCGAGAATTTGATTGACCCGTTCCACCTGGCCACTCGACTGAGGGTGGAAAGCGGTACTGAAGGAAAGATGGGTTCCCATGGCAGTTTGGAAACTCTCCCAGAAATGAGAAGTGAAAAGACTGCCACGATCCGAATTGATCTCTAGTGGAACACCATGGAGTGACACTATTCGAGAAATATATAAGTCAGCGAGCTAACTAGCAGTGATACTCTCTCGAACAGGAAGGAAGTGAGCCACTTTGGAAAGACGATCAACGACTACGAAGATAGCATTATTCCCTCTCTTGGTCCTGGGAAAGCCGGTGATGAAGTCCATACTAACTTTATCCCATTTCCATTCAGGAATAGCTAAAGGCTGAAGGGTGCCAGCAGGTCTTTGATGCTCTGCCTTAACGCGACGACATACGTCACATTTAGCAATGAACTCAGCGATTTCCCTCTTCATCCTAGTCCACCAGAACCTCTGGCGTAGGTCCTGATACATCTTAGTACTACTGGGATGAATCGTGAGAGGAGATTCATGCGCCTCCTTAAGGATCAAATGTCGCAGATGTTGATTCTTGGGAACCACCAAGCGATTCTCAAAGAAAACAACACCACGATCATCCATAAAGAAACATCCACCAACTCCCTTCTTAATGTTTCTCTTGATCCGAGAAATTCCTGTGTCTTGCTTTTGAGCAGCGATAATCCGATCTTCAAGATCAGGTTTCGCCACCAGAGTAGAAAGGAATCCGCGAGGAGCTATGTGAAGGTTAAGCTTACAGAATTCCTCATGGAGAAGTGGTTGGCCTTGCTGCAACATGAGATTGTTGCAATAAGATTTACGGCTTAGAGCATCGGCCATGACATTGGCTTTGCCTGGGGTGTAGGTAATCCCTAGATCATAATCTGTGATCAACTCCAACCAACGTCTTTGCCTAAGGTTCAGATCCGGTTGGGTGAAGATATACTTGAGACTCTGGTGATCGGTGTAAATCTCGCAACGTTTACCAAGGAGGTAATGTCGCCAGGTCTTGAGTGCATAGACTACGGCTGCAAGCTCTAGATCATGTGTAGGATAATTCTCCTCATGTGGATGCAACTGTCGAGATGCATAGGCAATCACATGACGATCCTGCATAAGAATGCAACCTAGTCCCTGTCGTGAGGCGTCGCAGTAGATGATAAAGTCTTTAGTGAAATCCGGTGGCACAAGTATGGGAGCAGAAGTCAGCCGTCTTTTCAGTTCCTGAAAACTGTACTCACACTGTGGGGACCACTCGAACTTTTTATCTTTCTTGAGAAGTTCCGTGAGGGGTTTGGCTACTTTGGAGAAGTTTTCAACAAAGCGGCGACAATAGCTGGCTAGACCAAGGAAACTCCTAACTTGTTTAACGGTCTCAGGTGGAGTCCAATCGAGAACGGCTTGAACTCTCTCGAGATTGACAGCAATGCCCTTACCAGAGATTACGTGGCCTAGGTAGGTCACTTCTGACAACCAAAATTCACACTTGGAGAACTTGGCATAAAGGCGGTGCTCTCTGAGTTTTTCTAACACAAGTCTAAGATGTTCGGCATGCTCTTCCTCGTTCTTCGAGTAAATAAGAATATCATCGAGGTAAACCACGACGAACTTATCTAAGTACTCCATGAAGATCGAGTTCATCAGGCGGGAGAATGTGGCTGGGGCGTTGGTTAGGCCAAAGGACATGACGGTGTACTCGTACTGACCATAACGAGTAACAAAAGCTGTCTTGGGAATGTCCCCGTTTCTGATTTTGATTTGGTGGTATCCTAACCTCAAATCCATCTTGGAGAAGACTGAGGATCCAGCGAGCTGATCATATAGGTCGTTGATCCTGGGGAGCGGATACTTGTTCTTTATCGTGACCAAATTAACGGGACGATAATCTACAACCATCCGGTCCGTACCGTCTTTCTTCTTGACGAAGAGGACGGGGCAAGCCCAAGGAGAAGAACTAGGACGGATGAAACCCTTTTGCAAGGACTCATCGAGTTGTTTCTTAAGTTCGGCTAGTTCTAGGGGTGCCATCTTGTAAGGTCTCCGGGAGATTGGAGCTGTTCCTGGGATAAGATCTATGACGAACTCTACATCTCTGTCAGGTGGAACACCTGGCAGTTCCTCTGGAAAGACATCCGGAAAGTCACGGACTACCGGGATATCTTCAAGGTCTGGAAGAGGGCTGGCATTAAGAGAATAGAGCTGACGCTTTGCAACTCTAGTGGAGACGGTGACTATCTTGCCAGATGGGTGTGTAAGTTGAACAGATCTTGTGTAACAATCAATCTTGGCATGATGAGCTGTCATCCAGTCCATACCCAAGATGATGTTAATATCTAAAGACTTGAGGGCTACAAGTGATGCAAGGAATACAAGTCTATCAACAAGGATTTCGTTGCCATGGCTTACACTAGAGGTTTGCCATTTGGATCCAGGAGTTTGGATGACTAGCGGAGTTGGCATATCACAAAATGACATGTTGTGCAAGTTAGCATAGCTTTCAGAAATGAAGGAGTGAGATGCTCCAGTATCGAATAGAACTAATGCTGGGTGACAATTGACAAGGAGTGTACCAAGAACGACATCCGGATCATCATGAGCGTCTTTGGCTGAGACATGATGCACACGTCCAGGTTCAATGGAAACTGACTTGACACTGATCATCTTGCGTGATGGCTTATCGCAGCCAACAGTCTTCTCGGGCTGGGGTGGAGCATAACTAGTCTGAGAGCAGTCACGTGCATAGTGTCTTGGCTTCCCGCATGTGAAGCAAGTCCCTGAGGTTGGACGGGGACCCGCACTAACAAGCGGTCTACCAGTAGGCCTGGGTGGAACATACGACTGAGCTGGAGGAGGCACCACATGAGATGACCTCGGTGTATAACCGGAAGGAAGAGCGGAGTTTGGAACCCAAATCCGGCGTTTCTGGGAACTAGAACCGGGGAAAGATCCCAAATCACGGGTGTGCTTACGAGACTCCTCGTAAGTGAGCTGAGCTGTCTCTGCATTAATGGCCTTGTTCACAAGGGCTTGGAATGTGTCGCAATGGTGCAGGTGGAGATCACGACGCAACTTGGGGTTGAGACCCTTCCGGAACCTAGCTTGCTTCTTAGCATCCGTGGACACTTCTTCTGTGGCATAACGGGCAAGGTTCTCGAACTCTCTGCTATAAGCATCAACAGCCATCTTACTCTGGGTGAAACTACAGAACTCTTCTCTCTTGCGATCAATGAGGGCTTGGGGAATGTGATGCTCGCGAAAAGCCTCAGTGAAATCCTTCCAGGTAGGAATCTGGCCAGCTGGAAGCATAGCCTCGTAGTTCTGCCACCAAAGACTAGCAGGACCTTCCAGGTGATATATGGCATAAGTGACCTTGTCATCTTCAGCTACGCTCGCGGAACGCAGCTTATGGGTGATGCTACGGAGCCAGTCATCTGCATCGAGTGGCTCGATGGAATGATGAAAGGTAGGTGGGTGCAAGCGAATGAAGTCATGAATGGTCACAGACTTGTTGGACTGATGTGCGGTGTTCTCCTCGATACGTGCCAACAAGTGGTTGGACTCACGCTTGTTCCTTTCCATCTCCAGCATGAGCTCTGTCAACGAAGGCTGGTCGGGAGGATCCTCATCCCTACCATCTCCGTGATTCTGGTTACGAGCAACGGAACTTCGCTTGGCTGATGACATCCTGAGAAACGAATCAAGGACGGAATCAGCAACAACTAAGGACTGTAGAATGTAGGACAAGGAATTAGTATCACTCGAACTCCTAGGGAAATTCCGGCAGCATAACGGCAGTAAAATGCTCAGAATGAGACATCCTACTAAAAATGGGGTAGTAACATACTTATCATCATCACTCAAGGTTCTGAGATAGTACTAAACAGCCTACACCGGAAGTACTCGAAACTGGGGTATGACTCTGATCAACCAATCCTATGGGACTACGGAGTAGTAACACGTGATCCTGATAGACGAAGAAGAAGCCTATTTCCTTAACCCCGGAGGAAGATAGGAGGACTCAGATCAGAAGGTCATGAGGTATAAGGAGTAAAAGAGCCTTACGTTCCAACCCACAATCAATTCCCTTACATAACTAAAGAATTTCTAGACTCAACTTCGACCAGTATGGCTTGGTAATCCTACAGGCAGCCAGGCTCTGATACCAAAAGCTGTCAGGACCCCGACTCGATGCCACATCGATCTAGCATGTAACACCTCATATCTCTTTGCGGCCTCACGCATGGTATCCCCACGGTGTCGCCTTACCTTTACCCGGGACCGTTTGCGCATTTTGGCACACGTATATGATGGTGTCGCTAGCATCCATATGATAAAGAGCCCGAGCTGACATGGCTAGTCGTAAACCCAAAGTGGCACTAACTTACAGGGACAGGCATCCATGACCCAGCATCGAACGTGTCGGTCATCAGTGAGTGAATCCAGGCTGTAGCACTGGGCTAGCAGGACTCCGGTGAACCGGGCTGTAGCGGGCTAGTAGGACTCCGGTATTCATCGCGTGACATTTCCCCGAAGGGACAGACACAGGATCGAAGAAGGACACATGCCGGCCTGCCTAAGTGTTCCGGAGCAGTAGCAAGCTACCAGGGCTCAGTGGAAGCACTAGGAGACATTTCCCGGTAAGAGAGGCTACTAAGAATAAACAACTAGATAGTCAGATCCCACACATAGCAATACACATTACACGTACGCATAACATGCAAGTATGTGTTGTACAACATGGCATCACAGCATAACTCAACAACTCATATAGATAAAGGCTCAGAAGAGCCGTCATAGCATAAATTGCAAACAGGGGTCACAAGACCCATCATACAGAGCATACAAGCAACAAGCGGAAGCATTACATGTCTGGGTACAGACATCTACAAAAGAAAAAGGCTGAAGAGCCTGACTATCTACAACATCCGATCAAGATTGTAGCTGAGGTACTAGCTACTAGTCGAAGTCCACGAGAACACTAGTAAGACCGAAGTCTCCGCTGCAAAAACATAAATAAAGCAACATGAGTACAAAGGTACTCAGCAAGACTTACATCAGATCCTATCGTACATGCATTGGTATCAAGAGGGTAATGTGGGGTTTAGTTGCAGCAAGCCAGCTTTGACTCTGTGGCTATCCTATTCTACGACTACCAGAAATTCTGGAGGTGAAACAACGTACACGAGTCCACTACTCACCACACAATACACTACTATGGATTCATCCCCGTCTCCCTACGAGAAGGCCATCCATAGCACTCACACATGTCTTGAGCATTTTAGGGTATCCACTTCAAGTTGTCTATGTACCATGTAAGCATCCAAGAAGTCCATAACCGCGGACCCGGCTATTCGAATAGATCATGTTAACCCTGCAGGGGTGTACTTCTTCACACATGCTCTCGCCACTTACCGCCATGTACACGTCATGTATCTCGGCAACCTTCAAGCGGAAGCCTGGCGAGGGTGTCGGCCACGACCTGACTAACCACACAAGACTCTAGTCCAGGTTTATCGCCTATTCGGGTTCCATCCGCAAGGAGATCCGGCCGGGGTGTCGCTCACGGCCCCAAACGATGTGAGCAGGGTTC
>NC_041382.1:404281074-404291895 GCF_002162155.2 Triticum dicoccoides | reverse complement strand
GCCGCCGGCGAGGCCCGAGACGGCGGAGGGGCTCGGGATCGCCGTTCCGGCGACCATTCGGGCGGCGGAGACCACCCACGCGAAGCCCAGACTCGCGCGCGTCTAGGGGTTCATGCGGGAGGCTGCGGGGGCGGCGGAGCTCGCCGGAGCGGAGCTCGGGGCGGCGGCCGGAGCTCGGCTTCGAGCGGGGTCGGGCTGCGGGGCACGGGGAGGCCACCTGAGGGGCCCGGCGGCACCCTCGTGGCACCAGGAACGCGGAGGAAGGCTTGGTTTGGGCGGAGGCGGGCCGAGACGGCGGCGGCGACATGGACGGCGGCGAGGGGCTTCGGCCGTGGTGGGGAGCGGCGCTACGGCACGGGAACGGGAGGGAGAAGAGAGGGGAACGGTGGAGGAGCTCACCGCGGATCCAGCGAGCGCGAGGGCGAGGTCGGGGATGCCCGGAAGCTCCCGAATCGACGGCGAGTACCCACGGCGGCCGGAGGCGAGGATGGCGACGGCGATGGCTCCACGGGATGCTCCGTCTTGCTTGGCTCGATGAGGAGGTAGAGGGGGTTGCGACGGAGCTCGGGGGCTCTACGGAGGGGCGAGGGGACGGCGGGGAGCGCGTCGGTGGCGAGCTGCGGTGGCGGCAGTGCTTCGGGTGAGAGGGAGAGAGAGCAGGGGAAGAGGAGGAGTGCGAGGGAGAGTGAGAGCGGTGCGGGGCAGCGCGTGGCGACGTTCCGGACGTCCAGGCGTCGAGGGGGAGGACAGGCAGGCAGGTGCCGTGGCGGCACGGCGGTGCGCACGCGCCGGCCACACGCCTCTGGCCTCCTGGCGGGAGGTGGAGGACGACTGGCGCTAGCCAGTCGGCTGGGCCGGCTTGCTGCTGCTGGGCTGCGCAGGGGAGGGGAGGCCCAGGTAAGCCCCTCCTTCTTTTATTTTTGTTTTCTAATCTTTCTGACATTTGTTTTGATTTAATAAATATATTAAATCATTTAATTTCCTTATGCCAATTTTTGCAGGAGCTAGATATATTATTCCAGAGCTCTTTTATAATTGGCATAATTTTTGGACCATATTTCATATATATAGAAATATATTTCCAATGCAAATATTTATCGAATTAATCCAATTGGCCAAAATAAATGTCCATGAGCTCCTAAAAATATTGTTTTGATTTTTATCTCTGTCCAATATTTTCAGAGGGCAACATGAGCATTTTCTTGGACCCTTTTGGAGAAATTTTTATTTGGGTCATTTTCAAAAATGATTCTGAGGGTTCCACCAATCCTCATTTCAAATTTAAATGAAATTTAAATATGATGCACAAATGGCTAGCTAGCCTAGGTCATACCAGACTAGGGATGTGACAGTATGCACGACGGCATAGCAGACCAAGTGTTTTCAACTAGCCTATTACAAGGCGTTTTAATGCCCAAAAGAATAATTGTTTTTGGCAAAGGTGGCAGTGCACCGATCCCTAAACCGGCCTCCGGATTACGATTCGTCACCAGGCTGAGTTGACGGCTGCGGATCGTCTTGCGCTGGTGCATCTTCCTCCCCTCTACCCAGTGGCTGGAAGTTAATGGTTGCCCAATCGATTCCAGTTAAGGCTTGGAACACATCTTCATCACTTATAAGGTTTGAGGGGTGAACATCAGGGGCATAGATGTGCTTACGGATTGGTGGAATAAGATCTTCTACATCATGTGTCGGCGCAGGATATCTTTTTTGATGAGAATCATAAACCGGCTGATAATGAGAGAGATCTGTTTCATCAGCCAATTTCCTTGCTATGGGGCGCATTTCCCTCGTCAGCCTTAGAAGATCATCATTGTTAAATTCTGAGCCATCTTCCTTAACGCCAGCGTAGCCGCGGCATATATCTGACGGTTTAAGATCTGGTATCCATGCCTTCGCCCGGATTAGCGTGGTCAGCGCACCTGACCTGGCAGCTGATCTTTTTAGTTCATCCAACCAGGTGGGCAGCATAGACAACTTCTCAATGGTCTCTTTTATCAAGGTTGGAGGCGGTTTATTATGCGCAGCGGTGCAAATGGCCCGTTGAGCTCCAAAATATAGCTGCTCTATCAGTGTATAGGCAGCCTTCAGCTTCATCCGCATGTTAGAGCCCAGATGGGTAATGCGAGTTCCTGTGTCATTACAATCATCAGTAAACCGGCAACCGATGAGATAATGTATATTGAAAAGC
This sequence comes from Triticum dicoccoides, assembly GCF_002162155.2. Classification (NCBI taxonomy): domain Eukaryota; kingdom Viridiplantae; phylum Streptophyta; class Magnoliopsida; order Poales; family Poaceae; genus Triticum; species Triticum dicoccoides. The sequence goes on along the minus strand of NC_041382.1, from coordinate 404,289,704 downwards.
TTCAGGTGAGGTACTTACCAAAAACAGCAGACGTCGTGGCATTGATCTGCTGCTTTAAACCGGTCAGCTCGTCGACCACCGGTTTAAGAGCTGCCTCCGCATCTTCGGCTCTTTTTTGTAAAGTGGCTTTTTCTATGCCCTAGTCTGCCTGTTCCTTCTTCAAAGATTCTTTGAGCTTCTCCATGGCTGCTAAGGTACTGGCCAGTTCTTCTTTGGCTTTGGAGGTCTCTGCTTGCTGGGTTTTGATATTTTCTTGCAGGTCATCGATTTGGGCTTCCTTTTTGCTCAGCTCAGCCTATAAGAGACAAACATATTATGAGGTGGCAGTGAAATTTGGAAAGTCCCAAGCACATAACAAGTTATACACTTGGCACTTGGGGGCTAATGCCTATTTGCTTCATTATCAGAATTTATTTAACAAGTCCCAAGCACAATACAAGTATTATTCTTAACACTTGGGGGCTAATGTATGTTTGCTCAAAGTAACACTGGTTAAAATTCCCGGTTCAGCTTGGAAAGATAAATCGGCCCTTGGGGACTACACTAACGAAAGTTTCAAGATTATAAAGTTAAAAGTACCGATTCATCTCAAAAGATAAACCGGCCCTTGGAAGATGAGCATGAAGAGCTGCGATATTGCAAAGTACCAGTTTAGATGGGGATCATAAATCGGCCCTTGGGGGCTACTGGAGTTGGCACTAAAAATTTGGACATAAAAGAGAAACTGTTATGAAGTTACCTCATATCGCTCCTTCATTAGATTCACTAAACCGTCTTCGTAGTCACGGTTTGTGTATAGACGGTTTAAGAAACCACAATGAAGTTCTTGGGCATTGAGGTGGGCGTAGCTTGACAAGTCTGTGCTCCACTTGCCTTTGCCCATGGCAGAGAGTTCCTCCTTGGCACTGTGCTTTGATAATGCAACAGGATTGCCAGGGGTGGTGTGGCTAACACCAGTAATTATAACATCATCTTCCTTGACACCAGCAGCCTTTACCGGAGTCGACGAGTCATCAACAACCTTAACTGGACTTGACGGTCTATTATCAGTTGGAACCGGGCTTGCCGGTTTATCAGTAGGACATGTTGCATCAACTTCTGCTGGTTCAACAAAATCGTGGTCCTGAAGGGGTGGATCATCGGGCATGGCATCAGCATTGGTTCTTTCCAATTCTGAAGTTCCCTCCGGTTCAACAACCACATGGTCGTCAAACGGTTTATCTACATGAGCCTTCTTGCTAGGTCTGTCCTTGGCTCTGAAAGAAAAAGATATAAAGTTTAGTATAACATGTAAATATAAGGCATCAAAAGGAGTAGGTTTACAGTGGTTACCCAGGAACAATTTTAAGTGGAGGAAGCTGTGTGGCTGTAGACTCGTCGGATGATGAAAGAGGCGTTCCCTGATAATTTGAATTGGATGATTAAGAGGTTGTCAGAAATAACCCGCCTTGGGATAACAAGTATCGGAAGTGTTTGAGACCTCAGATCGACGCTTCTGAACCGGCGTGTTCGGTAAACCGGCCGAAGTGACTACTTGGCCGCTATGCCGGGTTGTGCAGCGAGCTTCGTGTTGCTGCTTCTTCAAAAGAAAGTTTAGGTCCAAGTGAGCTAGGGGTGAGAAAATCTTACTTTCCGGATTGCTTGACGGATTTTTTGTGTTGGCAGAGGATCTGAACCGAAGAAAAGGATAATTACCTCTGCATCATCAGCTTGGCTGCCTTCAGCGTCATCCTGATAATGATCATTGTCAATGAGGTGTATGAAAAAGGAACCAAGAGAGTCAAGTTCTACCTCTGCGTCCGGGTCATCAAGATCGTCATCATGGTTTAACCCGATGGGTTCAGCTGCCTTTTTCTTGGCAGGTCTTTTAACAACCTTCATCTTTGGTCGAGGGATCTTGGCCGGTTTTTCCTGTGGTTTCTTCTTCCAGAATGGGTCATCACCCTGTTAAAAGATGGACAGAAGATATAAAATATTACACAAATAAGAATATCAAGTATAAGCAGGAGTAAGGTAAGTCTTACAGCTGGCGGTTTATTGGAAACACAGAAGGGACTAAGCCATGTTTTGCTGCAGACAGCCACTGGTTCATCCAACATCTTCTTAATAGATTCAATAACTTCAGCCTTTGTTAGCTGAATATCAATGTGTCGTTGAGGATCTTTTAAGTCCCCTATGTACTGACACATTAAACCGGAGCGGCGGCTTAACGGTAAAATACTCCCAGTTATCCAGCAACGAGCAAAATCAACTCCTGTCAGACCATTAGCCATAAAGGCTCTGACCTTGGCAAGCTGGGGAGCATATGTGGACCGTTCCTTGGCAGTTAGCCGTTGTGGAAGTGGGTGCGTGTTGGTAAGCCGGTGAGCACGGTAACCCGACAGTGGGTTCTCATCTTCAGGGGAAGTATCCTTCCAGTAGAATCAAGTCTGGTTCCAATCCTTAGGATGACTGTGAAGTTTGGTGTGAGGAAAGCTAACATCCTTCCTTTTCTGAATGGAGACGCCACCAAGTTCAGTGTTCAGCCCGTCTACAAATTCAGTACGACGGTTTAAATAGAAAAAATCCTGAAACAGTTCAACAGTTGGCTCTTCTTGTAAATAGGCCTCAGAGAACACTTGAAAATGGCAAATATTGGACACAAAGTTAGGTCCAATGTCTTGAGGGTGGATCTGGAAGCTGGCAAGCACATCACAGAAAAACTTGGACCCGGGCGGTTTAAAACCACGGCTCATATGATCAACGAATACCACTATCTCGCCATCTTTGGGGGTAGGAGGATTCTCTGGACCGGGAACTCGCCAGTGGATTTCGCTTTGTTTTGGTAAAGCGCCGGTTCTGACGCATCCATCTAGCTGCTCCTCAGTAACCCGGGAAGGGACCCAGTTACAAGCATAGAACTGTTTGGCCATTTCTAATAAGGAGCTGGAAAAGATTGATGCCGGTTTAAGACTCATGATTAGCAAGCGTAAAGCGTAGCAGGATAAGTAAAAAGCATTCAAGCATGCAAATTTTTAAACTGGAGTTTGACAGTGGAGGAGGTGCAAATATAAATGAATCGGTGGTTTAAGAGGGGACTAATGGTACCTACCGGATTATGATCTTTCAAAAAGCTAAACCACCTATATTGGTATGAAAGGTACAGATCTAAAATACCTAAGTAAGGGAAAAACAAGTTTCACAAATTGGTATGATAATTTTAGATCTTCGGTGCGATAGAAAACTAGAATATATTCAGACCTAAACTTCAGGTACTTAAGCAGTTCATCGGGATCAGATGAGTCTTTCTATAGGAAGGGGATGCTCTAATGAAAAAAAGGAGCGCCAACTAAAAAGGCATCGAAAAATATCAGATCTAGCTTGCCATTTGCGCTACTAAGGAGAAGAGGGAAGAACAACTCTAGAACTTCGAAGAGCTCTGATGAATACAAACCCTTATGATAAGATCTAGGGTGGAAGGAGAGAAGGCTTACCAGTGTCAAAGGAATAGTGGAGAGGCGCCGCGGCTTTCTGGTATGATCAGGGTGATGCAGCGGCCGTTGTTGGGGTAGATGCGAAGGTCCACGGCGGCGGTAGAGCTCCAACTTTCGGGTGACACGAGGAAGAAGACGATGTGAAGGGGCACGAAGGGGAAAAATGAAAAGGACCCCCCGGCCTTATTTATAAGGTGAATGGATAAGCGACAGGCATGGAAATTGAGGAGCCCAAAAAAATGGGTATAAAGCAAGGTTGTTGCCTCAATGGTTGGAGGATCATTAATGAAGGGTATCGTCGGTTTTAATAAACAGATGATGTCATGGCAGTTTATCATGATCCTGGAAGATGACGTCATGGTGGTTTATGAGACTTACGAGAAGGTGCTGAAGAAGAAATTTTCCTAAGTATTGAAGATTGACATGAACCAGTTCAAATCAATCTGGGGCCTAATGTTGGGGATATTACTGCTGGGCATAAACCGGTTAGGAGAGGCCGGATTATCCCCATAAAGAGTTATTGTGTTTGAAGCCCATGAAGACAAAGATGGTGGCGCTTATGAAGGCCCAGGGACCAAAGGCGGATTAAGGCTTATAGACATAAACCGACGTTGATATGTAAGCGTGTGATGTAAGATAGAAAGAGTAGAGACCGAGACGGGCACGTTTATGAGCCGGCCTCGGGATTCTGTTAACCGAAGGGCGTCAACCTATGTATATAAAGGGACGACTCGGCGGCGGTTTAGGGACAACAAACAATAGCTCGAGAGCAGGCAAAGCGGATTCGCTCCCTGGTCATCGAAACCCAAGCAATTCCATCACAACTGGACGTAGGCTTTTACCTTCACTGTAAGGGGTCGAACCAGTATAATTCCTTGCGTCCCTTGTCCGCTTTAACCCCTTTAGGCTAACCCGTCACGATGGCTCCACGACTAAGTCCTTTCACGAGGGCATCTGCCGTGACTATTCCACAATAGGGGTGGTGAGTAAAATTGACTTACTAACACAGTCGATGTTTCCTCCATACTTCGATAACCAATCCATGCCTAGTATTATATCAAATCCTTGTGACTCCAAAATTACTATGTCCGAGGGGAAAACGTGGCTACCAATGGTTAGGGGTAACCGATCACACCATTGGCTAGCCATATACTCTGCTCCTGGCGAGCTTACAAACATTGGTGACCTAAGGGCTAAGGTTGGAAACTTAAACTTGTCCACAAATCCCCTTGATATGTATGAATGCGATGCACCAGTGTCAAAAAGAACGAGAGCGGTAAAAGACTTAATCAAAAACTTACCAATCACAGCGTCAGGCTGATCTTCAACCTCCTCCACATTGATGTGGTTCACCTCATTGGTGACCTAAGGGCTAAGGTTGGAAACTTAAACTTGTCCACAAATCCCCTTGATATGTATGAATGCGATGCACCAGTGTCAAAAAGAACGAGAGCGGTAAAAGACTTAATCAAAAACTTACCAATCACAGCGTCAGGCTGATCTTCAACCTCCTCCACGTTGATGTGGTTCACCTGACCTCTGGTGAAGGGATTGGGCTTCTTTCTAGAGTTTCCATTTCCTTTGCCATTCTTGAACTCAGAACAATCATTGGCGTAGTGTCCAGTCTTCCTGTACTTGTAACATGTAACATGTCTCAGGTCCTTCTTAGCGGGTGTTGCTGGGTTGGAACGGTTCTGGTTGTTGCTTCCTCCATTCCCATTTCCATTCTCCGGGCCACTGTGGTTGTGCGAGCTTCCTCCATTATGAGTATGGCCTCCATGGTTATGGGTGTATCCTCCTGAGTTAGGGGTAAAGCGAGGCTTCTGCTGAGCTCCAGAATTATACTTCCCGTGTCCATACTTCCTTTTGCGGCTCTCTATCTGTTGCTGCTTGCCTTCAATCATGAGGGCCCTATCTACCAACTCCTGGTAGTTAGTGAAGGTTGCCACCATCAACTGCATACTCATCTCATCATTCAGCCCTTCCATAAACTTCTCCTGCTTCGCGACATCTCTGGCCACATCATCTGGGGCGTAGCGAGCTAGCTTGCTGAACTCATCCACGTACTACCCCACAGTACGATTTCCCTGGCGTAAGTTGTGAAACTCACGCTTCTTCATACTCATAGCTCTAGTGGAGACATGGGCTGTGCGGAAAGCTTGTTGAAACTGATCCCAAGTGACATTGGCTATGGGGAAAGTGGCGGTGTAATTCTCCCACCATGAGGCTGCGGGTCCATCCAACTGATGTGCGGCAAAGCGCACCTTCTCAGCATCTGTGCAACCTGCGGTGGTCAGCTCTCTTCCAATCATGCGGAGCCAGTCATCAGCAACAATCGGCTCGGTGTGTAACATCCCAATTTGCAATTTGGATGTTATACATAGGTCATCATATGCATAACATATTTTATTTGCATTTTGGTTGTGATCCTAAAAATCTTAAGCAACTCAAGGACCCAAGGAGAGAGTTGGGGATTTCATTTATTTTCATATTTGAATTTTTTCTCAAATTTGAAAAGAGGATCAATTTGGTTTTAATATTTTTCTCCAATTATTTCCAAAATTTAAATTAAAAGAGTGAAGATAATATGCCTTCTTCAAAAAGAGAGGAATATTGGAGGAAATTTTTTAAAACATGCCACCACACCGTACGGCATGTATGAGGGGCCGGTGCGATGCTCCGGTGGCATTGCTACCCCCACAGGGCCCCCGTCCCGCCTAACACTGTAGCGTTTGACCATGGGATCTAGCCCTTTGACTTTACATGGACGGGCTTTGACCAGTGGAACTCTCCACCCGGTTGTGTTAGGTCAGCCCATAGGAACACTTTGGAGCAACATCCGGGCCAAAGCCACAACAAGATCCCATCCGTGTAGACCCGACGCGATCGTTTCCCCGTGTGTGTGGTTTGTGAGGCACGTGCCACGTCAAGGACGTGCGTTGCTTATTCAAATAGCACACCACTCATGCATGCATATGCATGGTCCACACACATGTAGGGGTGCCCTCCCCCTCGGGCGGTCTCTGTTGGGGAACGTAGCAGAAATTCAAAATTTTCCTATGTGTCACCAAGATCTATCTATGGAGAAACTAGCAACGAAGGGAAGGAGAGTGCATCTACATACCCTTGTAGATCGCTATGCGCAAGCGTTCAAGTGAATGGGGTGGATGGATTCATACTCGTCGTGATCCAAATCACCGATGATCCTAGTGCCGGACGGACGGCACCTCCGTGTTCAACACACGTACAGCCCGGTGACGTCTCCTACGCCTTGATCCAGCAAGGGGAGAAGGAGAGGTTGAGGAAGACTCCATCCAGCAGCAGCACAATAGCGTGGTGGTGGTGGAGGAGCGTGGTACTCCAGCAGGGCTTCGCTAAGCACCGCAAGAGACGAGGAGGAGAGAGGTAGGGCTGCGCCAGGGAGAGATCAAATCGTATGTTGGGCAGCCCAAAACCCCCACTATTTATAGGAGGAGGGGAGGAGGGTGCGCCCCCTCTAGGGTTCCCACCCCTAGGGGGGCGGCAGCCCTAGATGGGATGGAGGGGGCAGCCAAGAGGGGGAGAGGGGGGCGCGCCCTAGGGTGGGCCTTAGGCCCATCTGCGCCTAGGGTTTCCCCCTTCTCCTCCTAGCTGCGCCTTGGGCCTTGTGGGAGGCGCACCAGCCCACTCAGGGGCTGGTCCCTTCCCATTCATGGCCCATGCAAGCCTCCGGGGCTGGTGGCCCCACTTGGTGGACCCTCGGGACCCTCCCGGTGGTCCCGGTACGTTATCGATAAACCCGAAACTTTTCCGGTGACCAAAACAGGACTTCCCATATATAAATCTTTACCTCCGGACCATTCCGGAACTCCTCGTGACGTCCAGGATCTCATACGGGACTCCGAACAACATTCGGTAACCACATACAAACTTCCTTTATAACCCTAGCATCATCGAACCTTAAGTGTGTAGACCCTACGGGTTCGGGAACCATGCAGACATGACCGAGACGTTCTCCGGTCAATAACCAATAGCGGGATCTGGATACCCATGTTGGTTCCCACATGCTCCACGATGATCTCATCGGATGAACCACGATGTCAAGGATTCGATCAATCCCGTATACAATTCCCTTTGTCTAGCGGTACGATACTTGCCCGAGATTCGATCGTCGGTATCTCGATACCTTGTTCAATCTCGTTACCAGCAAGTCTCTTTACTCGTTCCGTAACACATCATCCCGTGATCAACTCCTTGATCACATTGTGCACATTATGATGATGTCCTACCGAGTGGGCCCAGAGATACCTCTCCGTTTACACGGAGTGACAAATCCCAGTCTCGATTCGTGCCAACCCAACAGACACTTTGGGAGATACCCGTAGTGCACCTTTATAGACACCTAGTTACGTTGTGACGTTTGGCACACCCAAAGTATTCCTACGGTATCCGGGAGTTGCACAATCTCATGGTCTAAGGAAATGATACTTGACATTAGAAAAGCTTTAGCAAACGAACTACACGATCTATGTGCTATGCTTAGGATTGGGTCTTGTCCATCACATCATTCTTCTAATGATGTGATCCCGTTATCAACGACATCCAATGTCCATGGTCAGGAAACCGTAACCATCTATTGATCAATGAGCTAGTCAACTAGAGGCTTACTAGGGACATGGTGTTGTCTATGTATCCACACATGTATATGAGTTTCCTATCAATACAATTCTAGCATGGATAATAAACGATTATCATGAACAAGGAAATATAATAATAATCAATTTATTATTGCCTCTAGGGCATATTTCCAACAGTCTCTATATCGAGCACCCATCCGGTGGCCCCGGCGGTCTAGGGCATTGTTCGACACCGAGTGGGTGTACTCCACGGTGAATAAATGCTTCTCCGTGTTAGTGCATGTCATCGTGAAATGACAGACCAAATCTAGGCTCGTTCTGTCAGGGGATCACCGACCGAAGACTCTATCTCGGCGACGGACGCAACTGGTCCTCGATGTTCCTGCCCGTGTGTGTGGTTTGTGAGGCACGTGCCATGTCAAGGACGTGCGTTGCTTATTCAAATAGCACCCCACCCCTGCATGCATATGCATGGGCCACACACATGTAGGGGTGCCCTCCCCCCCCTCGGGCGGTCTCTATATCGAGCACCCATCCGGTG
>NC_041382.1:404219190-404280777 GCF_002162155.2 Triticum dicoccoides | reverse complement strand
CCACGTCAAGGACGTGCGTTTCTTATTCAAATAGCACACCGCATGCATATGCTTGGGCCGCACGCATGTAGGGGTGCCCCCCCCTCGGGCGGTCTCTATATCGAGCACCCATCCGGTGGCCCCGGCGGTCTAGGGCGTTATTCAGCACCGAGAGGGTGTACTCCATGGTGAATAACTACTTCTCCGTGTTAGTGCATGTCATCGCGAGATGACAGACCAGGTCTAGGCTCGTTCTATCACGGGATCACCCATCAATGACTCTGTCTCGGGGACAGACGCAGCCGGTCCTCGACGTTCCCGCCCGTGTGTGTGGTTTGTGAGGCACGACCCACGTCAAGGACTTGCGTTGCTTATTCAAATAGCATACCACCCCTGCATGCATATGCATGGGCCACACGAATGTAGGGGTGCCCTCCCCCCCCTCGGGCGGTCTCCATATAGAGCACCCATCCGGTGGCCCCGGCGGTCTAGGGCGTTGTTCGGCACCGAGAGGGTGTACTCCATGGTGAATAACTGCTTCTCCATGTTAGTGCATGTCATCGCGAGATGACATAACAAGTCTAGGCTCGTTCTGTCATGGGATCACCCATCGAAGACTCTGTCTCGGGGACGGACGCAGCCGGTCCTCGACGTTCCCACCCGTGTGTGTGGTTTGTGAGGCACGTGCCACGTCAAGGACGTGCGTTGCTTATTCAAATAGCACACCACCCCTGCATGCATATGCATGGGCCACACGCATGTAGGGGTGCCCTCCCCCCTCGGGCAGTCTCCATATCGAGCACCCATCTGGTGGCCCCGGTGGTCTAGGTCATTATTCGGCACTGAGAGGGTGTAGTCCATGGTGAATAACTGCTTCTCCGTGTTAGTGCATGTAATCACGAGATGACAGACCAAGTCTAGGCTCATTCTATCATGGGATCACCCACCGAAGATTCTGTCTCGGGGACGAACGGAGCCAGTCCTCGACGTTCCCACCCGTGTGTGTGGTTTGTGAGGCACGTGCCACATCAAGGACGTGCTTTGCTTATTCAAATAGCACACCACCCCTACATGCATATGCATGTGCCACACGCATGTAGGGGTGCCCTCCCCCCTCGGGCGGTCTCTCTATCGAGCACCCATTCGGTGGCCCCGGCGGTCTAGGGCATTGTTCGGCACTGAGAGGGTGTAGTCCATGGTGAATAACTGCTTCTCCATGTTAGTGCATGTCATCGCGAGATGATAGACCAAGTCTAGGCCCATTCTTCGAGATAGTCTATGGATATCGAGAGGGAATGTGTCCGATTTGTGCAGGAAGTGCGGGTCCCGTTGCTCCATTCGCCTCGAAACTTCTTGTGCTCTCAAAGGAGTCCATCACATGTATATTCATGGGCTATCCGATGGCCCCGGCAGTCTAGGAAGTTGACCGGCACCGAGAGAGGGGGTAGGCCATGGCTGGTTGGAGTACTCGCAGCCGCCATCCAGACATGCGCCGCTGCCACCTCCAATGTCGCCCCTCCGTCCGCCCGCGCCTCTCGCGGCCGTTCATGCCGGTGCCGCCCCTTGGTTTGTAGGAATGGATTCCTATTCCTATATAGGATAGGAACCAATCCTTCACATTTCAAAAAAAATTAGCCTAGACTCAATGGAAAACTTCCTACCCTATACATCAAATGACATGCCTTTCTCTAGTCACCAGCCTCCAGTTCGAACCGGCGGTTGGTGGGAAACAAAATTCCCCGTCATGAGCCTCCAGTTTGAACCGGATATAATTTGGCTGAGAGTCCCCTGCTAGGGATAGATTTTTCAATGAGTTGAGCACGTCGCCTAAAGGCGAGTGCCGGAAGATGTCCGTGGCGCTGATTACTAGTGATTTTAATTTTTTTGTTAATGCATATTTACATCTATTAAAACCATTACTAACGCTAATATGGCCGAGATGTTGCGTTTCTTCTAGAGGTTACGGCCGCACACGGGAGGTCGCCACCGGCAGGAGCCAACGCGTGCACGCGAGTCTGCCAGTAACTGGCCCAGAAGTGATCGGTTGTGTGTTCCACACGCTATTTGACGCAACTAGCGTCATATAGTAGCGCTGTAATGCCCTCGATGCGGTTATATCTCCCACGTGTTGAAGCACGACTTAGAGGCATAACCGCATTGAAAGCAATGTCGCAAGTGAGGTAATCTTCACACAACCCATGTAATACAATAGGGGAAAAAGATACATAGTTGGCTTACAATCGCCATTTCACACAAATACATGAATAAAGCATTATAACATCCAAATACAATCAAGGTCCGACTACGGAACCAAAATAAAAGAAGAACCCCAAATGCGACAAGGCCCCGATCGACCCCAACTGGGCTCCGCTACTGATCAACTAAAACGAAACAACATAAAGGACAAGATCTTCATCGAGCTCCTCCTGAGCTTGGTTGCATCATCTGCACGAGCTCATCGGCACCTGCAAGCTGGTTTTGGAAGTATCTGTGAGTCACAGGGACTCAGCAATCTCACACCCTCGCGATCAAGACTATTTAAGCTTATGGGTAAGGTAAAAGTATGAGGTGGAGCTGCAGCAAACGACTAGCATATATGGTGGCTAACATACGCAAATGAGAGCGAGAAGAGAAATCAAAAGCACGGTCGAACAACTATGATCAAGAAGTGATCCTAGAACAACCTACGTCAAGCATAACTCCAACACCGTGTTCACTTCCCAGACTCCGCCGGAAAGAGACCATCACGGTTACACACGCGGTTGATGCATTTTAATTAAGGTCAACTTCAGGTTTTCTACAACGGGACATTAACAAATTCCCATATGCCCATAACCGCGGGCACGGGTTTCAAAAGTTCAAATCCCTGCAGGGGTGTCCCAACTTAGCCCATCACAAGCTCTCACGGTCAACGAAGGATATTCCTTCTAGCGGGAAAACCCGATCAGACTCGGCATCCCGGTTACAAGACATTTCTACAGGTAAAACAAGACCAGCAAGACCGCCCGATGCGCTGACATCCTGATAGGAGCTGCACATATCTCGTTCTCAAGGCAACACCGGATGAGCGCTCCGTACAACTAAAACCAGCCCTCAAGTTTCCCCGAGGTGGCACTGCAAAGGACTCTAGTTCGGACCAACACTTAGACAAGCACTGGCCCGGGGGGGTTAAAATAAAGATGACCCTTGGGATGCGCGACTCCCAAGGGGAAAAGGCTAGGTGGCGAATGGTAAAACCAAGGTTGGGCCTTGCTGGAGGAGTTTTATTCAAGGCAAACTGTCAAGGGGTTCCCATTATTACCCAACCGCGTAAGGAACGCAAAATCCGGGAACATAACACCGATATGACGGAAACTAGGGCAGCAAGAGTGGAACAAAACACCAGGCATAAGGCCGAGCCTTCCACCCTTTACCAAGTATATAGATGCATTAATTAAATAAGAGATATTGTGATATCCCAACAAAATATATCCATGTTCCAAGACGGAACAAGCTCCAATCTTCACCTGCAACTAACAACGCTATAAGAGGGGCTGAGCAAAGCGGTAACATAGCCAAACAACGGTTTGCTAGGACAATGTGGGTTAGAGGCTTGGTTCAACAATATAGGAGGCATGGTAAGCAAGTGGTAGGTATCGCAGCATAGGCATAGCAAAAGAGCGAGCAACTAGCAAGCAAAGATAGAAGTGATTTCGAGGGTATGGTCATCTTGCCTGAGATCCCGCAAGGAAGAAGAACGAGTCCATGAAGAAGACAAACAGACGTAGTTGAACGGGTCCTCACAAATGCGACGTTATCAGAACCAAACCGAAGAAGCAACACTGGAAAGAAGTAAACAACATAGTAAACAACCAACACATCAACATGGCATGATGCACAATCGAGTATGATGCATGTCCGGTTTAAAGAGGCGTGGCATGGCAAAGTGCACAAACAATCCTACAAATTAAGTGGAGCTCATTATGCAATGGAGTTGCATATTGAAGAAAACACCACATGACTTATTTAGTTCTCTCTCGTTTATGTACCCAACAAGATTAAATGTTGATTACATGGCAAGAGGTGAAGCACAACAAAACTACCTATCTAGGCAAGTTTAAATGAGGCCGGAAGCAACGAACAACAATTCCGGAAAACTCCTCATGTGCATATATTAGGTTAGGTCCTGTTTTGCCTTAAACCATATTTTAGAGTTTTTTAACATGCAAAGCAATGTCACCATGTTAAACTAGGCATTTTTCTACCCCATTTACATATAAAGTTTATTAAATTCCAAGTTACGGTTATTTAGTTATGAAATAAATCATTGTAACATGGCATTTATGCAAATTAAAGCAAACAACAGGTTAAACATTTTTTAACATGGATGAAAGTTGCATATTATGAAACTAGATGAAATTCTAAGCATTTTACATATTTAAAACATTTTAATCCGATGTACGGTTTGTGAGATATTAAATGCATGAACATGAGGGTCTTTCTGTAAATATGCAGTCTCTGGAAAAAAGGATAAATTCGCAGCAAGGGAGAAAAAAACTACACGGGCCGAAACTGGTTGCGGGCCTAACAGGAACAGTCGCTGGGGGGCAGCTCACCATGGGCCAAGGCCCGACTAGAAGCAGAGGAGGCCTGGCGCTGGCTGCGGGCCAGCCGCGAGGTGAGGAGGTGCTGGCCTGATGCGCGCTTGCGGCCCAGGAGGCTAGCCACGCTGGCGCTTGAACGGGTCAACGGGGACGAGAGGGCGAAGTAGAGCAGCTCGACAGGGGTCAGCGGACATGGCGGCATGACGGGGAACTCGGGTCGCAGGGATCCGAGGTGACGGGGTCGATCTCGGCCGGATCGGGTCAAAACGAGGCGTGGCGGCGCCGGCGTGCTGCAGAAGCGGACTGGCAACGGGGATGTACTACGGCTAGCTGCGGTGGCTCGAGGTGGAACACCTGGCGGGGACGAGGAAGACCGGGGAGCCCCTCGGGCGCGAGATGAGGCTGGCGTCCCAGCGCTCACTGGCACAGGGGCGCATGAAGGAGGATGTCGAGGTGCCTGGTTGCATCGGGAGGACGGATCTCGGGCGCGCTGAGGGAGATGGACGCGGGTGAAGCTCCAAGGCCATGGCCTTCCTGTGAACCAGAGAAGAGGAAGACAGTGCGGTCAGGGGAGAGAAGAACCAGGGGAAGGGAGAGAAAGGAAAAGAAGGGGGCGCGGGGCTCATCTTGAGCGAAGCTCGTCGGCGGCGCGGAGACGAGGTGGGGTCAGGCATTGCTTGCTGCTGCATGGGGCGAGAAGGAGCTGCTGGTTGGATCGGGGCTGAAAAACAAGGGGAGGTGGTGGATCAGGAAGGATCCCGATGGATAGAGTGGCGGCTGGCGGATGGGTAGGCGGGTGAGATCCCGAGGGAGGAGGAGGGAATGGACAGGGGTGGCGGCGGCTAGGAGGATCGATGGGACAAGGCCCCTAGGATCTAGGGTTGGTTGGACCTATATATATGAAAAAGGAAGGAAGTTTTGATCTTTCGATGGAAATTCGACGGACAAGAATAAATAGGTTAGGGAGTCCAATTAACAAAACGAAGATGTTTTATGGATGTTTGGGGATGATCCGGACCCAACGGTAACGATAGTCCGGTTCGAGTTCGGGGAAGTTTCGGACACGGGCGAGGAGACGATGCACTACGCAAAGAGGGATTAGGCGAACAAGGTCAAGTGTGAAGCGAAAACCCGATGGGACTCGGAACCGTCAACAAAGGCAGGGGGACACGGCAACTACGAACGGATGCATGCTTTATGAAAACATGCAAATGCAATGCGCATGATGCGATGATGAATGCAACAAACAAATAAATAACACAGCTGACTCGCAAAACAAGGAAGGCATCTGGAGCGTCGGTCTTGGGGCGTTACAACACTCCACCACTACGAGAGGATCTCGTCCCGAGATCTAGAATGGCACCGGAGGGAAAAACGGAAGAGAAAGAGAAGAGGTAAAACTAAGTTGCTTCTTTGACAAACGAGTGAAACCAAAGAACCTTGAGAGGTTACGCCATTTTGACAAAAGAATACAACAAAGATGAACGAAGTTGAAAACACTCTGGTAAGAAAAGAGGAACAAGGAAGAACAACTTTGGGCAGCACTCTGATTGAAAAGAAAAAGGACTTGCATAAGAACTTGGTAAGATGAGAAGATACTTGATGAAATCACAACATACTGCCTCCGGAACTATTGAATGAATGGAACAAGGGGTAAGAAAAATATCAGACAGCACTCCAGTTGAAAAGAGATGAAAGGCTTGATAAGGCGAAAAGAACTTGAGCAAAAAGGGCACAACACTCCGGTTAAATGGATAATCATGAAAAGAACAAGGTTCTGACAAGAACAAGAAGAAGGGTAGAAGAGAGCAACATCACAAAGCCTCTGAAACAAAAGTAAGCATGGAATGGGATGAACGAAGGGGAACAAGATCTCTAGGGAGCACGCTTACAACAAATGCTAGAACGGAGTTGTTGGAAACCAACAACGAAAAGAATAAGCTTGATATGGTCTTATGGAATACAACTCAAATTATGAGGTGACAACCTGCCACTCACGGGGAAAAAATTGGATTGGTAAGAACAAGGAGACGAGAAAACTTGTTCACCGGAAGGATAAAGAAGAACTTGGGTCCTTTATGAGCACCATAATTAGCATGATCCTTAGGGAAAAGCTTTAGGTGAAATATAACCCAAGATAACTCCAACGAAGAGATTGATGAATTTAAAATACCTCATTCTTGATAGCTTGAGAAACATGAAGCACGAAGGAAAATTATCAAGAATGAGATAATACCACCTCCAATGGTACGGAAGAAAGAATTGCACTCCGGATTACAAGAAGAAGAATGCTTGAGCTCCTTAAAAGAATCTCGATGAAAACTTCAAGAAGGAAATAAATCCTTGATGAACCATCATGTAGAACCTCCATGAAGAACTCTGTTAAACAAAAGAATGATCAAACAGAAAGAAAGGGTAGTTGAAAACACAAGGTGAACCTTGCAATGATTTAGATGGAGCTTCGCGACGAGATAATGCGGAAAAGCTTGGAACTCCAGAAAAGAAAGATGAACAAATGAAATCAAGAATTGGATGAGCCTCCGGAGTAAGGAATTAATCACTTGGATGAAACAAGAATAAGAATTACATTATGCTTATCCTTCATCAATTAAATTGATGCCAAGCAACAGATTTGGCACACTACTTATTCTCGTAGCAAGGATTAAGAGAGATGTAGTGCCAACTTGGGAAGGTCTTCTTTGAACCACCGGTAGGATTGACAACGAATAAATTGATAAGGAAGAGAAACCTGGAAGAACCACCGTAAGAAATGAAAATGAACGAAGATACTTGAGAGAATTTAGATACAACTGAAACGAAGAGATCACGCGCTGATTAAAGAATATTGAATGATGCACCGGTGAGATTTGGGGAACGAGAGCTGAAAGCTGAGAATGAACAAGTCTTCTAAAATGATGGGCTCCGGATAATCGAACTGGAAATACCCTTGAATATATCCTGATGGGTGAAAAAAGATTCTCACAATCGAAAATAATTATGAGAGGATGGCAACAAGCTAGCACCATGAATCTTGAAGAGAATGGAACAAGATTAAAGAGAAACTCTTCTTCGGTCTTCAAAATCCGAGAATGACGATGATAAACACCACCATGAATGTTGAGGTACTCCGGAAGAATCAAACGTGAAGAGATTGAGCCAACAATGAAAAGAATTCGACAGATCTTGGAGAAAACATAAGATTGGTGATGAATCATTCTTACGTCAAATTTGAAATGAATTTAGGATACCTCCGGTAAAATTAGAAGAGTCATGTAAGATCCTGGGAAAAGACCTGTGGGTTAGGGCCCACTCAAAGAAACACCATTGAACGATTTGAATTGAGATTGCATTGGTTGAATTAAATGGCTTGAATGGGATAACAAGCTCGAAATAGGTTGAACAGATCTTGAATGACAAGACGAGCCTTTTGAGAAAGCTTTGAGCACGCCGGAACAAATGAATAGTGAGAAGTGAATTGTTATGAGGTACACCGGTATGAGAAGGCATTGAAATGAGGAAAGGGGTAAGATCAACAAAGCTTGACTTGAAACCACCGGAGAAGATAAAAGAAAGAAGAATGATGAACTAGAAGCTCCGTTAGTATCTTCATGAGAATCACCGGATAAGAACATTGAAGGAAAAGAATGGAGAGGCTTCACATCAATAAGATGGATACTCGATTAAGAAATCTGAGTCCTTAAAGAAAAACAAGGGAGGGAGGGCAGGAAAACAAAGGCAACTTGGAGACGAATGAAACAAACACCGTTGAGAAGAACTGATACTTGATCTTGCGGTTGTTGAAATGATCGGATCCACTTGAAGAGAAACACACCGGTGAAAAAGGATTGACATGACTTTGTATTCTCAAAGAAATATGAGAACACCGCTTAGAAAGGGTATGGAATCAACATTTGACTTCGAAGCAACTCGAATTCGACAACTCAAAACAAAACAAGGATTGGCTTGCAGAATAAGCCGGAGCAAACATATGATAGAGATTTCGTCCGAAGTTTTTGTGGTGGGGCCTACACGGGCTCGATCGTACAGCACCATCATGTACAAGGCAGTGCACATGACATACGAAGCGTCCCCGAGTCGGCATAGCCAAGGACTCTTTAAGACACAACGAGACCACTGTAAAACCAACCGTGAATAGGCGGACCACTAGACGTCGAACCCCAATTTCACATTATACATCTGTCGGAAAGAAATCCTAGGAGCTACTTGAATTCCCACTTATAAACTCCCAAAATTTTCCCGGTTATGGAATCAGGTGTTGGGGATACAGGGGAAGCATAATATCTCACCCAAACTAGAAAATCCTACATCCAGCTGTATCCATCCTTCAACACATAACCAAGAAACCTTCGGAAATCATCTACCTCAACCTTCGAAAAGCATCCGTTATACAAGTTATGGCAATACTCCCGAACTCCCGCCCCAGTACTGGGTGGCATCGAGGTTATCTCACCAACAACTGCATAAAAGAGATTTTCGATGTCGGCGAAACTAAACTCAGGTATTCCAGAACCGCAACGATAAAATTGTGTTGACAACACCTCGGAGCTCAACTCCCCGGGACACTGCCACAACCCCTAAATGTCAGGAGGCACCAAGATCAATGTTCTCGTCACAAAACCATCGGAACAATTCCAAAATACCCGCGTGATCCTAATTTTTTTAGTGAAATTTGAGAAGAGAAGAGTCAAAACTCTACGTCAGGATGCCTTACCAGAGAGATGAAGGGACTGGGGAGTAAAAAGAATTCCTAAACTCTACGATATATAATTCCTAAATGACTCAAAACATATTTCTAGACTCAACTCGTCAGCTAATTCGATCAAGCAGTGGGGGCTCCTAAGGTCGGGGAAGGCTCTGATTACCAACTTGTAACGCCCTCGATGCAGCTATATCTCCCACGTGTCGAAGCACGACTTAGAGGCATAACCGCATTGAAAGCAATGTCGCAAGTGAGGTAATCTTCACACAACCCAAGTAATACAATAGGGGAAAAAGATACATATTTGGCTTACAATCGCCACTTCACACAAATACATGAATAAAGCATTATAACATCCAAATACAATCAAGGTCCGACTACGGAACCAAAATAAAAGAAGAACCCCAAATGCGACAAGGCCCCCGATCGACCCCAACTGGGCTCCACTACTGATCAACTAAAACGAAACAACACAAAGGACAAGATCTTCATCGAGCTCCTCCTGAGCTTGGTTGCGTCATCTGCACGAGCTCATCGGCACCGGTAAGCTGGTTTTGGAAGTATCTATGAGCCACAGGGACTTAGCAATCTCACACCCTCGCGATCAAGACTATTTAAGCTTATGGGTAAGGTAAAAGTATGAGGTGGAGGTGCAGCAAGCGACTAGCATATATGGTGGCTAACATACGCAAATGAGAGCGAGAAGAGAAAGCAAAAGCATGGTCGAACAACTATGATCAAGAAGTGATCCTAGAACAACCTACGTCAAGCATAACTCCAACACCGTGTTCACTTCCCAGACTCCGCTGGAAAGAGACCATCAAGGTTACACACGCGGTTGATGCATTTTAATTAAGGTCAACTTCAGGTTTTCTACAACCGGACATTAAAAAATTCCCATCTGCCCATAACCGCGGGCACGGCTTTCGAAAGTTCAAATCCCTGCAGGGGTGTCCCAACTTAGCCCATCACAAGCTCTCACGGTCAACGAAGGATATTCCTTCTAGTGGGAAGACCCGATCAGACTCAGAATCCCGGTTACAAGACATTTCGACAGGTAAAACAAGACCAGCAAGACCGCCCGATGCGCCGACATCCTGATAGGAGCTGCACATATCTCGTTCTCAGGGCAACACCGGATGAGCGCTCCGTACAACTAAAACCGACCCTCAAGTTTCCCCGAGGTGGCGCTGCAAAGGACTCTAGTTCGGACCAACACTTAGACAAGCACTAGCCCGGGGGGGTTAAAATAAAGATGACCCTCGAGATGCGCGCCTCCCAAGTGAAAAAGGCTAGGTGGCGAATGGTAAAACCAAGGTTGGGCCTTGTTGGAGGAGTTTTATTCAAGGTGAACTGTCAAGGGGTTCCCATTATTACCCAACCGCGTAAGGAACGCAAAATCCGGGAACATAACACTGAGATGACGGAAACTAGGGCGGCAAGAGTGGAACAAAACACCAGGCATAAGGCCGAGCCTTCCACCCTTTACCAAGTATATAGATGCATTAATTAAATAAGAGATATTGTGATATCCCAACAAAATATATCCATGTTCCAACACGGAACAAGCTCCAATCTTCACCTGCAACTAACAACGCTATAAGAGGGGCTGAGCAAAGCGGTAACATAGCCAAACAACGGTTTGCTAGGACAATGTGGGTTAGAGGCTTGGATCAACAATATAGGAGGCATGATAAGCAGGTGGTAGGTATCGCAGCATAGGCATAGCAAAAGAGCGAGCAACTAGCAAGCAAAGATAGAAGTGATTTCGAGGGTATGGTCATCTTGCCTGAGATCCCGCAAGGAATAAGAATGAGTCCATGAAGAAGACAAACGGACGTAGTTGAACGGCTCCTCACAAACGCGACGTTATCGGAACCAACCCGAAGAAGCAACACCGGAAAGAAGCAAACAACATAGTAAACAACCAACACATCAGCATGGCATGATGCACAATCGAGTATGATGCATGTCCGGTTTAAAGAGGCGTGGCATGGCAAAGTGCACAAACAATCCTACAAATTAAGTGGAGCTCATTATGCAACGGAGTTGCATATTGAAGAAAACACCACATGACTTATTTAGTTCTCTCTCGTTTATGTACCCAACAAGATTAAATGTTGATTACATGGCAAGAGGTGAAGCACAACAAAACTACCTATCTAGGCAAGTTTAAATGAGGCCGGAAGCAACGAACAACAATTCCGGAAAACTCCTCATGTGCATATATTAGGTTAGGTCCTGTTCTGCCCTAAACCATATTTTAGAGTTTTTTAACATGCAAAGCAATGTCACCATGTTAAACTAGGCATTTTTCTACCCCATTTACATATAAACTTTATTAAATTCCGAGTTACGGTTATTTAGTTTAACATGGCATTTATGCAAATTAAAGCAAACAACAAGTTAAACATTTTTTAACATGGATGAAAGTTGCATATTATGAAACTAGATGAAATTCTAAGCATTTTACATATTTAAAACATTTTAAACCGATGTACGGTTTGTGAGATATTAAATGCATGAACATGAGGGTCTTTCTGTAAATATGCAGTCTCTGGGAAAAAGGATAAATTCGCAGCAAGGGAGAAAAAAACTACACGGGCCAAAACTGGCTGCGGGCCTAACAGGAACAGTCGCTGGGGGGGCAGCTCACCATGGGCCAAGGCCCGACTGGAAGCAGAGGAGGCCTGGCGCTGGCTGCGGGCCAGCCGCGAGGTGAGGAGGCGCTGGCCTGATGCGCGCTTGTGGCCCAGGAGGCTAGCCACGCTGGCGCTTGAACGGGTCAACGGGGACGAGAGGGCGAAGCAGAGCAGCTCGACAGGGGTCAGCGGGCATGGCGGCACGACGGCGAACTAGGGTCGCAGGGATCCGAGGCAGCGGGGTCGATCTCGGCCGGATCGGGTCAAAACGAGGCGTGGCAGCGCCGGCGTGCTGCGGAAGAGGACCGGCAACGGGGATGTACTCCGGCTAGCTGCGGTGGCTCGAGGTGGAACACCTAGCGGGGACGAGGAAGACCGGGGAGCCCCTCGGGCGCGAGAGGAGGCTGGCGTCCCGGCGCTCGCTGGCACAGGAGCGCACGAAGGAGGAGGTCGAGGTGCCTGGTTGCATCGGGAGGACGGATCTCGGGCGCGCTGAGGGAGATGGACACGGGTGTACCTCCAAGGCCATGGCCTTCCTGTCAACCAGAGAAGAGGAAGACAGTGCGGTCAGGGGAGAGAAGAACCAGGGGAAGGGAGAGAAAGGAAAAGAAGGGGGCGCGGGGCTCATCTTGAACGAAGCTCATCGGCGGCGCGGAGACGAGGCGGGGTCAGGCATTGCTTGCTGCTGCATGGGGCGAGAAGGAGCTGCTGGTTGGCTCGGGGCTGAAAAACAAGGGGAGATGGTGGATCGGGAAGGATCCCGATGGATAGAGTGGCGGCTGGCGGATGGGTAGGCGGGTGAGATCCCGAGGGAGGAGGAGGGAATGGACAGGGGTGGCGGCGGCTAGGAGGATCGATGGGACAAGGCCCCTAGGATCTAGGGTTGGTTGGACCTATATATATGAAAAAGGAAGGAAGTTTTGATCTTCCGATGGAAATTCGACGGACGAGAATAAATAGGTTAGGGAGTCCAATTAACAAAACGAAGATGTTTTACGGATGTTTGGGGATGATCCGGACCCAACGGTAACGATAGTCCGGTTCGGGTTCGGGGAAGTTTCGGACACGGGCGAGGAGACGATGCACTGCGCAAAGAGGGATTAGGCGAACAAGGTGAAGTGTGAAGCGAAAACCCGATGGGACTCGGAACAGTCAACAAAGGCAGGGGGACACGGCAACTACGAATGGATGCAAGCTTTATGAAAACATGCAAATGCAATTCGCATGATGCGATGATGAATGCAACAAACCAATAAATAACACAGCTGACTCGCAAAACAAGGAAGGCATCTGGAGCGTCGGTCTTGGGGCGTTACAAGCGCCCACGCAGCTGCCCCAAGAAAAGCAAAAATATACATATAGATTTTGTTCCGTCCATTCCACACGTAGTTCCCCATTTTTTTGTTTATCCCCAATTGGGCTTACCACACATTTCTTTTTCTGTC
Organism: Triticum dicoccoides; assembly: GCF_002162155.2. NCBI lineage: Eukaryota > Viridiplantae > Streptophyta > Magnoliopsida > Poales > Poaceae > Triticum > Triticum dicoccoides. The sequence continues at coordinate 404,267,408 of NC_041382.1, read as the reverse complement.
ACAATGACAAGTAGCAAAAAATTAAGGGCGCGAGGGGATTGAACTATGACCTTCCCTATTGTGTCGACGGACGAAGCCAACTCAGCTAGCTTGCAATTATGGAATAGTCCCGCCTTGAAATTTTATACTAAATCACACCAGTTTTTATATGTCCCTAAGTTATCTTGAAATAAGAAGGTTGTGTGAGAATAAGGAAGTTGTCCCGAGAATCATGTGCAGAACGAGGTACTCCACAAATTATTGCCGGAGGTAACTTGCACGTGTCAATAAAATACAATATGCTGGTTGGCTATAGGCTATAATTGAAAAAATTGTGGGCACATGCTAATAAAAGAGAATATGTTGATTTTGCTCTAATTAATAAAAATTGTGGGCACATGAGCGCAAAAATAGTTGAAGAGAATAAACGCTGATAATGAAGGGACATTCATGCCTGCTTATGAGCTATTATGACAATCAAACGAAATATATGCACTATAATTAGAAAACATGCCCGTGCGTTGCAACGGGAGAAAACAACCCTTACATGCCTTTACCCATTGAGCATGGCTAAAGACCTCACCCTCATTATCATATAACATAATAAACATGACTAATACCTCATTCTCAGGTCCACATCCTCCATTTCAATATAACACCAGACACATGTTTCCGCTTGTCGTCTTTATCGTCGTCGTCGTCAGTGGTCGCAGTACCAGCTATCACTAACCATGGTTGGCAAGGTCCAATAGCTGGATTGTTGAGCTGCCTTCGTGTCCGATGAAGATCAAAAGCGTTGAACACAATTTGTTTTTATTATTTGGCTAATATAATAGGGAAAAGCACTTCACATAATATATGTCCGTGTCATCATGTAAATTGGGTAGTTTCTGTCAGATAGACCATGAAACCTTAGCTGGACTCCTCATGCATTTTGACGGGAGTCATTAGGCTGAGTGAGGCTCGTTGTACGTGAAGACGCAAAAGAGAAAATATTCCTTTCATATCCCTAGTTTAATAAAATGAAGTGAAACAAAGCATCATGTGGGCATATTTCAAATATTCGCCAAGTTTTATTAATATATGTTTAGATTAAAACAATTTAGCTACATTACCTCCCATTTAAAAAAACATGTTTACAAAAATGTTTGCCTTTTCAAATTTAAAGTTTAAAAAGTATTTGTGTTTTAAAAATGCTTCCAAATTTGAGGAATAATCACAACAATACCTCCTAGTTTTAAAAAATTGTCTGTATTTTAAAAAATACTCAGGTTTCAAAAAAATAAAAAGACAAATATTTTTCTTTACAAAATGTGCGACTTTAAATTTTTTATTAATGACTTTGCCAAAATTTTGCATTCTAAAATATATTCACTTTGAAAAATATATTTTCCTCTCAGTATCTGGCGCCACTGTGTACGTAATTTAAAATTTAGTGGTGCTCATAAAACAAATAGTCTTGTTTAGTCTATTGGTAAGCATTTGAGTGCTCTAGCATGAGTGGCAGGGTTCGATTCCTTGCGTTGCAATATTTTTTCTTGGAAATTCTTTTAGCGTGGGCTCTTTGTACGCTAATGGGTCAGCCCATTGCAGCTCTATGCGTCTTGTGAATTTTTTTGATAGACACAAATCGAGAGAAGCAGAAAATGCTGCGATGTACAAAGCCTAGGACGTAAATTATGTGGGTCCACCGTGAACGAAAAATACTGAAGAAACAATCCTCCCTTTAATATTAGGGAAAGATTAGAAAAATATGCATTTTTGAAAATTGCATTTTTAGGCGAGAAAAATGTTCACTTTGTTCTAAATATTTTATTTAGATGGTGAAAATTGTTTTTGGCATTTTTAGTATTTTTTTAATAATTTATTAGGATTTTATTCAGGCAGAATTTCTTTTAAAAAATAAGTTTCCGCCCGACTGGGCCAAAGGCCCAGCCGAGCCGGGCCGCTCATTTCGGGCTATGGAAAAGGTTATTCTGCCTTGTGCCCTGCTCTAAGGAGGGGTCAATGTATCAAGTGGGCGGAGCCGAAGTGTGGCGCATCGCCGGGACCGGATATCTATCCGGAACCCCAAAGAAGGCGTCCGAAGATTGGCCTTCGGAATGGTTTTATATAGAAGATGTCCCGCTGCCGGATCCTGTTCGGATTGGCCTACCTGAGTTCGACAGTGCTCCCTTAAAGAAGCGCCTAAGATCGCGTCCACGGAGCCCTCAGAGGGACAATGACAGGGACATCATTTACCTGATGGGCCGAATAAGATTGTTAGCCCATTCCGGACTGACCATGATCGGGGTTATGGCCGAATGCATCATGCGGGGGGTGCAACCACTTCAGTACAGAAGCCACCCCATGTGGGACTTCAACGGGGAGGACGACGCCACCCGCTACGGCCGTAAGGGGCCGGATTCAGCTGCCGCTCTACTAAAGATCTTGTCCACTTTGTATAAGGGAGAAGAGGAGGAATTTCTCCGTGTCAACCCACAGGGTGGATTCTCTATGCACAATCCCCCAAGTTGGGTAAGCGGTCGCATTTACTGGCCCATCCGTTTTGTATTCCCATTGTTAAATATTCAGTCTGACGACTTCAACGCAGGAACTGCGCCGGGCTGTTAAGGAAATAAGCAGCCCTCCTCCACAACCCGAGGACCCAGGACGGTCCCTCAACCCGGCCTCTCAAGAGGATCCGGACATATCTGTGGAGCTGATTGATGGAGTGTTCCATCAATTGAGCAAGGACAACGCCTTGGTGGCCATTACGGCCGATTACCCAGGGCTAATCCCGGCCTCCCAGGTAACTAAGATCGAAGTCCCAGTACCCTGAATAGGTGTCCGCCCTCTCGTGTTTTCAGTTTCCTGATTACAACCGAACTTTGCAGGGGAGGTTTTTGAGGCGGAAGGCCGAGCCTGCGGCGACAAGCCAACGAGGGGCCGGAGGGCCCCGTGGGCAGAAAAGAAGTGCAGTCCGGACCGAGGCGTCAGCGCAAAGGTATGGCGCGCCCCCTTATCCCAGGTGTTATACCTTCGAGGCACATTGACACTCGTGCTCTCTTCAGGACAAAGAGACCTCGCCAGACTATATCCGGAGAGGCTGTTAATCGCGCCTCCACCAGCCAGGCTCCAAAGCCTGGTCCGGAGGCGGAGGCGAACGCAAGGCGCGCGCCAGACGCTCCTCCGACGGAGGATGTGGACGGGTTGTCTGCCACCAACTCTGAGGTGGAGAGTGCCATGAACCACAGGCGTCGCCGGACAATCCTTCGCGACGCTTGTATCTCCCAAGGGGCGTTAGATGCCTTCAATTCAGGAGATGCGTGCCTCCGTGCCACTCAAAATGGTCTAGCCAGAGCCACGGAGCAATATGTAAAAGACATACGGGTAAGAAAATTTTGGTAATTATATATATATATATATATATATATATATATATATATATATATATATATATATATATACCAGTAGCCCCCGAGACTTGAAACAGTTAGAATAACTGATTTAAGGATCATTTGTTATGCAGGTTCTTACAGAAAAGAATTCCCTACTGTCCAAGGAGCTGGAAGAGTGCAAAGCCCAACTTGAGGCCGCACTAGCCGCGGCAGGGGTGCCCAAGGAGACCCCCTCTGGTAATATACACTTCGAAAGATAAGTATTTTGCGAAGCACGGCATGGGTGCGAATCTGACAAATGAAATTGCAGATGGCGCCGGATTGAATCCGGAAATGCAACACCTCCTACGCCAGTTAAAGGCTGGTGAGAAGGTGCTGACAAAGGTGAGGCGGGAGAAGAACGGTCTCCAAGATGCCAAAACCAAGCTGGGCGTCGAGCTGAAAGATGTTCGTGCCCAGCTGTCAGACTCCGTTAGGGAGAATCAGCGGCTTCGGCGCGGCATATTTAGTAAGTGCTTGAATGAACCTTTGAAAGAAAGTTCGGCGGGGAAGTCGACTAACAGAGCAATGTCTGTAGGTGTGCTAATAGGTCGTCCTACAGAGGAGATGCCCGGTTCTACGGGTGACCTTCTTCCCGAGCTCTTGCAACTACTCGATCGAGTTCGGCAGGCGATGCAAGGCATCGCCCAGGCCCTGTGGCCATCCATCTCCATGCCCGAAGGTCTTGGAGAGCTTGCGGAGAAGCTAAAGGGAGCACAGCGGCGCTTCCGATTGTGGAAGATATCAGCCTGCCGTCAAGGCGCTAGGGAGGCCTGGGCCATGGTGAAGACGCGGTACACAAAGGCTGACCCCAACCACATGGCCGAGGTCAGTCCTGTAGGGCCCGATGGGAAGGAGATCCCTGTAAGCTTAGTATACGGCCAAGTAGAGTTGGCCGCAAAGTATTCCCAGCAGGACTGTAAATTAGACAGCCTGTTAGATGGTATTGAAGAGGAATACAATCAGTCAAAATGACTATGTAATTTAATTGACATTTATAATGCCTTCTAGCCGGATTGTAGATCATTTGTCATGGCCGACCTTTTCGCTTCAGCCTCGGGACCTAACGGTCCGGAGTGTGTCCGAATTCCCATGCGGTTATATAGGAACCGGGGAATGCATGGAGACCAGACGTAGGGGTCATTAGTGCGTGAACAGACAAGTGCCCGACTAGTTATGTTATATTACATGGTTAGTAAGAAACATCTTCCAGGGAGAATAGTTCCGTTAGGGGTTCCTTTCCCTGGGAGGCATGCCCTAAAGTGCATGTCTATGCTGCGAAAAGAAACGCAGGAAAAACATCTGGGGGCGTATAGATAAATAATAAAAAGGATCATCTTTAGTTCACCAACCGAATATTCCCTTAAGAACGCTAGCTTTCGGCTTCACCCAGTCTAAGGTACACGTCCGGCTGACCCGGTAGTAACAATCACAGAGGTGCTCCCTTTACCACCTAGCCGAACAATCGGGAACGTAGGGGTAAGCACAGGAGCCAGGCAACCCAGCTTGGCCAAAACTTAAGTCATATCGATGCATATAATGGTGAATAAAAGGTACATGTGGAAGTGTGACACATGTGTTGGGCATGAAGCCCGTATAAATAAGCTTCTATTAAAAGAAGCCCCCAGGTTTAATGAGTGCGAATAGCACGTCATTTGATGAGCCTTTAAAGGTTATAAGAGAAAGGAAGGGGTGAAGGGTAGAAATGTAAGACAGACAGTATATATAAAAAATGGTCAGAGGAAGGAGACGAACATAGAGTCCGGCGCTAGGCATAGAATCTTCGGAGACGGGCTGCGTTCCATGGGTTTGGCTCGAGTCGGTTATCCGATGCATCTCGCAGGCAGTATGCTCCACCAGTCAGGACTTGGTTAATTATGAAGGGACCTTCCCACTTGGGCTTGAGTTTGTCCTTTTTCTTGTCCGGCAGGCGTAGAACTAATTCGCCAACGTTGTAATTTTTGGCCCGTACTTCTTTGCTCTGGTATCTTTGAGCCTACTGTTGATAGAATGCGGAACGGGCTTTTGCCACGTCGCGCTCCTCCTCCAATGCGTCCAAACTGTCCTGCTGATCGAGCTCGGCTTCTCTTTCTTCGTACATGCGCACTCGAGGTGAGTCATGAATTATGTCGCAAGGCAAAACTGCCTCTGCGCCGTACACCATAAAGAATGGTGTGTATCCGGTGGTGCGATTCGGCGTGGTCCGCAGCCCCCAGAGAATAGAGTCGAGCTCCTCTACCTAGTGCGTGTTAGATTCCTTGAGGGACCGCACTAATCTGGGTTTGATGCCGCTCATGATAAGACCATTTGCACGTTCGACCTGGCCGTTAGTTTGTGGGTGATAGACAGAAGCATAATCGAGCTTGATGCCCATGTTTTTGCACCAGAGTTTTACCTCGTCGGCCGTGAAGTTCGTGTCGTTATCAGTGATGATGCTGTGGGGGACGCCGTAACGGTGTACAACCCCGGATATAAAGTCTATCATCGGTCCGGATTCGGCCGTCTTAACAGGCTTGGCTTCTATCCATTTGGTGAACTTATCCACCATGACCAGTAAGTATTTTTGCTTGTGGGTTCCGCCTTTAAGGGGTCCAACCATGTCAAGCCCCAGACCACGAAGGGCCAAGTAATGGGGATAGTTTGGAGGGCGGTGGGTGGCATATGGCTTTGGTTTGCAAAGAGCTGGCAACCGGTGCATCGTTGGACTAAGTCCTGAGCGTCTGCCCGGGCCGTCGGCCAATAAAAGCCTGTACGGAAGGCCTTGCTTACAAGGGACCGAGCTGCAGCGTGATGACCGCCGAGTCCGGCATGAATTTCAGCCAGGAGGTTCCGCCCCTCCTCTTCGGAGATGCACCTTTGAAGGACTCCGGTAGTGCTTTTCTTATAAAGCTCTCCCTCATGGACTCTGTAGGCTTTGGATCGCCGCACTATGCAGCGTGCCTCATTTTGGTCCTCGAGGAGTTCCTGCCTAGTAAGGTAGGCGAGGAATGGTTCTGTCCACGGGGCGATGACGGCCATTATTACGTGGGCTGAAGGTGTTATTTCATTGGCAGAGCCTCCGATTGTGTCAGAATGTTTGGTGTCGGGCAGTGCGGTTGGGTCCGGGCTGTTATTGTTCGGCTCCCCTTCCCATACTACGGATGGCTTAAACAACCTTTCCAAAAAGATGTTGGGGGGGACTACATCGCGTTTTGCGCCGATGCGTGCCAGGACATCTGCCGCATGATTATTTTCCCGGGCTATATGGTGAAATTCGAGCCCCTCGAACCAAGCTGACATTTTTAGGACGGCGTTGCGGTAAGATGCCATTTTTGGATCCTTGGCATCGAAGTCTCCATTTATTTGGGATATTGCGAGGTTCGAGTCCCCGCGCACCTCTAGGCGTTGAATGCCCATGGATACTGCCATCCGGAGACCATGTAAAAGGGCCTCATATTCGGCTGCATTGTTGGAGTCCGTGTACATAATCTGGAGTACGTATTGAACTATGTCTCCTATGGGGGACGTCAGAACGACGCCGGCCCCTAGTCCAGCCAACATCTTGGAGCCGTCGAAATGCATGATCCAATTTGAATATGTGCCGTACTCTTTAGGGAGTTTGGCCTCCGTCCATTCTGCGACGAAGTCGGCCAAGACTTGCGACTTGATGATCGCCGTGGCTTATAAGTTATGTCGAATGGGAGGAGCTCAATGGCCCATTTTGCAATCCCGCCCGTTGCGTCACGGTTGTTTATAATATCGTTAAGTGGTACTTCTGAGGCTACTGTTATTGAACACTCTTGAAAGTAGTGTCGTAGCTTCCGGGATGCCATGAATACTGCATACGCAATCTTTTGATAATGCGGGTACCGTGATTTGCAGGGAGTGAGGACAGTGGACACATAATAGACCAGCTTTTGAAGGGGGGATTTGTGTCCGTCCGTTTCTTGTTCGACCACGAGCACTGCGCTTACAACCTGATGTGTCGCTGTAATGTATAATAGCATTGGGTCGCCAATGTTTGGCGTGGCCAGGACTGGGTTTGTTGCCAGTATGGCTTTTATTTTGTCGAGTCCGGCCGTGGCTGCATCCGTCCATTCAAGTGTTCGGTGCGCCGAAGGAGGCGGTAAAGGGGTAGGGCCTTTTCTCCCAAACGGGAGATAAGGCGGCTTAGAGCCGCCACGCATCTGGTTAACTTTTGCATTTGTTTGAGGTCCCTTTGGGATATCCAGTTGCGACAGAGCTCGGATCTTGGCTGGATTTGCTTCAATTCCTCTACCGGATACAATGAAGCCCAAGAGCTTTCCGGCTGGAACGCCGAAAACGCATTTTTCCGGGTTGAGCTTGATGTCGTATGTTCGGAGGTTATCAAATGTGAGCCTCAAGTCGTCTACTAGAGATTCGACGTGTCTTGTTTTGACGACCACATCATCCACATATGCCTCCACTGTTTTGCCGATCTGGTTTGCCAGACATGTCTGAATCATGCGCTGATATGTTGCGCCGGCGTTTTTGAGCCCGAAGGGCATCGTGTTGAAGCAGAATGGGCCGTATGGTGTGATAAATGCCGTTGCGGCTTGGTCTGGTTCTGCCATCTTGATTTGATGGTAGCCGGAATATGCGTCGAGGAAACACAACGAATCGTGTCCTGCGGTAGCGTCGATAATTTGATCGATGCAGGGGAGGGGGAAGGGATCCTTTGGGCAAGCCTTGTTAAGGTCTTTAAAATCAACACACAGGCGCCAGGATTTGTCCTTCTTTGGTACCATCACCAGGTTTGCTAGCCAGTCCGGATGGTTTATATCTCTGATGAATCCGGCCTCCAATTGCTTTGCTAGCTCCTCTCCCATGGCCTGTCTCTTAGGTTCAGAAAAACGCCGAAGAGCCTGTTTGACAGGTTTGAATCCTATTTGGATATTTAAGATGTGCTCGGCCAGCTTGCGTGGGATTCCTGGCATGTCTGAAGGGTGCCAGGCAAAAATGTCCCAGTTCTCTTGCAGGAACTCTCGCAGTGCGGCGTCTACATCAGGGTTTAGCTGTGCCCCGATGGAAGCTGTTTTATTGGGGTCCGTTGGATGGACTTGGAATTTGACTATTTCGTCCGCCGGTTTAAAGGAGGTGGACTTGGATCTTTTGTCGAGTACCACATCATCCCTATTCACCTTAGAGCATAGCGCAGTCAGTTCCTCAACCGCTAGGGCTTCGGATAGTGCCTCAAGGGCCAGTGGGCTGTCTTGTTTTCGGCGCGGAGTGTTATGTCCGGATCACTAGCGAGAGTGATGATCTCGTTAGGCCCGAGCATCTTGAGCTTCATGTACCCGTAATGGGGTATTGCTTGGAAGATTGTAAACGCTTCACGTCCTAATAGAGCGTGATAACCGTTGCTGAACGGAGCCACATGGAACATGATCTCTTCAGACCTGTAATTATCCGGCGTGCCGAACACCACATCTAGTGTGATTTTTCCTGTACAGCGCGCTTCCCGACTGGGGATTATTCCTCTAAAGGTTGTGCTGCTTCGCTCAATGCGGTTCCAGTCTATTTCCATTTTTTAAAGGGTTTCCTCATAAATGAGGTTCAATCTACTGCCGCCGTCCATGAGTACCTTGGTAAGAAGAAAGCTGTCCACTATTGGACTGAGGACCAATGCGGCTGGTGCTCGGGCTGTTCGGAATTTAGGTTCATCACTGGCGTTAAAGGTAATAGCCGTGTCACTCCATGGGTTTATTGTTGCTACTTGGTAGACTTCGGCAAGGCTGCGGAGTGTCCTTTTTCGCATATTATTTGATGCGAAAGTCTCGAAGACTGTTAATACCGTATTGGTGTCTCTGGGGTGGCTTTCTGTGGCTTCCGGAATTAGGAGATTTTCGCCAATTTTGGCCACCTGTCGGAGTATCCAACATGCTCTAAGGCTGTGAGTTGGTGTGGCGTCCTCTGTACTATGAATTTTAAGGGTCCATTAAGCCATCCTTCCAGTACGGTTCCGTGCCCTGTAGAGGGTTTTTGCTTTTTGGGGTTTGACCCGGGTGTCTGGCGATGATGCACCCTTTTATTTCGGACTGGGTTTGTATTTAGGGCCAGATCGTCCTAAAATTTTATTTCGGTTTTCCAGGCGCTTTCCATCGCACAGTACTTTCGTACTATGGACGCCAAGTCAGCGAAGCGTGTAATATCACGGCAACTTATGGCGTTGAGGATTCCCTTGTTCGTGCAATTATTGCAAAAGATTGAGATTAGTCTTCCTCGCGGCAGTCCTTTATCCTGTTCTTAACCAGTAGGAATCTGGCCCAGTAATGATGTACTGTTTCATCGGGCTCTTACCTAATTTGGGATAGATCGCTTATGTTCGGGTGGGTGGGCGGAATTAAATCCGAAGCCTTACCCCATCTGAGGCTCAGAGGCCGAGGAATTTCCAAACTCGAAAATTTGGATTCCTGGATGCTGTCCAATGAATCCAGCCCGTCGCCTGACTCTAAGTTCAGGTCTTGAGTGATGTCCTCCCCTCTGCGAGTATCCGGCTTGGAGGGATCGGGAATCCGGATGTAGCTATTCCTTAAGATAGATGAAGGGTCGCCGCATTGTCCCTCTACCACGGCAACGTGATGGGTGACTTGGGGAGAGTTAATCTCTCTCAGATCGGGTTTAGGCCCAATCTGGTTGTAATCCGTAGCGACTCCCAGGGCGGCGATGCGATCCAAGAGCTCGTTTATTGAGGAGACATCCATTGGATCTAACTGCTCGGCGAGTTCCGAGCTGACATGAAGATTGTTTTTGATGGCTCGAGAGGTCATCGTCGGCGCAGAAGCCGAACAGGTGGTCATAAGAAAACCACCTAGCCGGAGGGTTTGGCCAACAGCCAAAGCTCCCTTAGCAACAGTGCGGTCTTTAAAGACGGGGTGAGGCATCCTTCCTGATGGCGACGACACAGAGGAACTCTTAATGAAAGCACCAATGTCGGTGTCAAAACCGGTGGATCTCGGGTAGGGGGTCCCGAACTGTGCGTCTAGGCCGGATGGTAACAGGAGGCAAGGGACACGAAGTTTTACCCAGGTTCGGGCCCTCTCGATGGAGGTAAAACCGTACGTCCTGCTTGATTAATATTGATGATATGGGTAGTACAAGAGTATATCTACCACGAGATCGGAGAGGCTAAACTCTAGAAGCTAGCCTATGGTATGATTGTTGTTGTGTATGTTGTCCTACGGACTAAAACCCTCCGGTTTATATAGACACCGGAGAGGGTTAGGGTTACACAAAGTCGGTTACAATGGTAGGAGATCTGCATATCCGTATCGCCAAGCTTGCCTTCCATGCCAAGGAAAGTCCCTTCCGGACACGGGACGAAGTCTTCAATCTTGTATCTTCATAGTCCAGGAGTCCGGCTGAAGGTATAGTCCGGCTATCCGAACACCCCCTAATCCAGGACTCCCTCACTAGGGTTTTCAGATCGTCAGCAAGGCAAGTAACACTTTGATCATACCCCTTTATTACCAAGTTTTTATGCATTAGTTGCAAACCCTCAAACATTGCATGAGTAGGATCTTCTTAACATGTGGGTATTGGGAAGTAATTGTTGAGGTAGTACCTATTGCCCTTTTCATTCAAACCCTAGGAGTTACTTCTACGTTATGCTTATACCGCTATGCTATGCTCGTAGACATGGTTTGGTTTGAGTGATTCATGACAGTTGTGATTATTATGATGAAACTAAGGGTTTATTTAAGGTGGCTACTTTAACACACATCTGGGTGGATTGTTTGTGGGCACCTGGGGTAATCCAGTGTTGTCCAAGGAGATCCCGGGGAATCCGTGTGATCATCCTATGGCCCGCCACCCAGGCTCAAAGGGATCATAATGTTATTCATGCTGGAAACTTCCGTGTGCAGCCACAAGCCATTATGGGCTCTGGCATAGTTGAGTATGTGGCGTGACCTCTTTCAGTGGTAAACTAGCAAATGTAGGGGATCTAGGTGGTACGGTTTACCCGTTGAAAGGGCTAATGCTTCTGAAAGACTGTGTCTCGGTCATCCGTTTCTCAAACATTATGTAGTGCGAGAAATCAACGGAGGAGATCGAGTCTTGTGGGGAAAAGTGCGCAAACCTCTGCAGAGTGTACAAACTAATCATGGTTAGCCGTTTCCGTAGTTATGGACATCTTGAGTATCTGGTGCTTGAATTATTATGTTGATCTCATCACTCTACTTAAATTAACTTGTTGGGTTAATGATTATTAATTTGGGATTGAATTGGGGTTACCATTCTCAATGTTTTCAACAAACATTGTAGTAAAATAAAATATATTCCTTTGTTGTAGGGAAAAACTAGATTTCTGCAAAAATAACCATAGAGCCTCCACCAGCCAAATATGCATATAGTTATAGATGCTACTTGTTCATTGCTATACAATGTTATTTTGCCAGCATATTCCATGTGTTGACCCATTTTGGGCTGCAACGTATTATGTTGTAGACTTTTCAGACGAAGAGTAAGGTGCTCTAGGTCGTTGTCTTGCACTCAGCTATGCTGTTGGAGTTGATGGACTCATTTTAACTTCTAAGCCTTCCGCCGTTATCTTCATTTGATGGCCTTCAGCCATATTATTGTAATAAGTATTCTCTTTTGAGAGATTCGATGTAATAAGTGTGTGATTGAACTCTGTTATAAAACCTTCGAGTACTGTGTGTGTCAGCATTACCGATCCAGGGATGACACTTATGCACCGAGATTTGACCGTTTGATGTCCGATCGCTACAAGATGGTATCAGAGCACACGTTGACTGTAGGACGCGACCACTAAGATAAGCCTTAGGTCACTCTTCTCTGCTCATTTCTGACTCTTCTCCACTTTCGACCCTATAGATGGCGGATTCAATGAACAAGTTTGCTCAACCGGATGAAGACACCCCTTTTGGACGACACTTGAAGAAGGCCACTAGATACCTGAACATCGGAATACCAAGCTTCACCGGGACCTGCACCGCCACTCTACCAGAAGAAGAGCGCTGGACCATTCGAGTACATGTTCCAGGAAGGACATTCACACCAGTTACTGAGCCCATAGAGTTTTCCTTTGATGCACCAACCTAGAGTCTAGGAGAGAGCATGGCAACTCACATCGCCATGGTACGCATCGGCGAAGTTTACCACAAGGATCTTAAGGACACCATCTACCACATATGTGGACGCCGAGATGAGCAATGAGATATGATCAGCACCAGGAGGGACAAGTCCATTGCAGCCTACATCCAGGAGTTAAACCAACACATTCATCGTCGGGAGAACCAAATGTGCGCCAGCATGATAGACCTGAAGAAGTTGATCACCAAGAACATAGAGCTAGAAGAGGAACTCAAGTCTACACGCGATGGATATGAAGAGGAAATTGTAGTACTACTTGAGAACGAAGATCTGAAGAAGAAGCTAGGAATATTCATTGGAGACCCTACGCCAAGAGGTGACGACCACCCCGAAGACTACATCATCATCGATGACACCGACTCCGACCATGATAGTGATGATGACTATGAGAACGAAGCTGGAGCAGATATCATGGAGTCCTCTTCCGATCAAAATTTCTAGTTGACCACCATATTATCAGTAGTAATCCCCCATGTACATAGTAGTAGTCCGAATATTTTATAACGGTAGCTAGATCGATTGTATGCCCTTGTTTGAATTGAGTGGTCTGACATGATTGTGTTTGTCTCATGTGCATATGGGTAGTGATTTTTCTCCCTAGACCTCACTCTATTCTAATCTCTCCCCTCTAAACCTATTAGATGCCTCCGAGACGTGACCCTGGATTTGTTTTCCCACCGGAGCTCACCCAGTTGATCCAGCAGTAGAATGCCTTGATGCAGCTCCTAGTCTAGAACCAAGGCAACAACAACAACAATAACAATAACAACCCACTTCCACCACCACCAGTTGACAACTTAGCCTGTTTTCTGACGTTGAATCCGCTGGTGTTTTCCAGTAGCACCGAGCCAATTTTTGCTAATGACTGGCTCCGCAGGATTGGAAGGGAGCTAACCACCGCAGGTTGCACAGATGCTGAGAAGGTGCACTTTGCCGCACATCAATTGGATGGACCTGCAGCCTCATGGTGGGAGAATTACACAACCACTTTCCCCATAACCAATGTCACACGGGATCAGTTGCATCATGCTTTTCGCACAGCCCATGTCTCTACAGGAGCAATGAATATGAAGAAGAATGAGTTCCGCAACTTATGCCAGGGAAATCGTACTGTGGGGTAGTACGTGGATGAGTTTAGCAAGTTAGCCTGCTATGCCCCAGATGATGTGGCCACAGATGCCGCGAAGCAAGAGAAGTTTATGGAAGGGCTGAATGATGAGATGAGTATGCAGTTGATGGTGGCAACATTCACTAACTACCAGGAGTTGGTAGATCGGGCCCTTATGATTGAAAGCAAACAACAGCAGATAGAGAGCCGTAAATGGAAGTATGGACATGGGAAGTACAATTCTAGAGCTCAGCAGAAGCCTCGCTTTACCCCTAACTCCAGAGGTTACACCCATAACCATGGAGGCCATACCCACAATGGAGGAAGATTACATAACCACAATGGGCCTAAGAATGGAAACTAGAATGGAGCAAGCAGCAACCAGAACCGTCCCAACCCAGCAACGCCCGCCAAGAAGGACCTGAGCCATGTTACCTGCTACAAGTGCGGGAAGAATGGCACTATGCCAACGATTGTTCTGAGCTAAAGAATGGCAATGGAAATGGAAACTCTGGGAAGAAGCCCAATCCCTTCAGCAGAGGTCAGGTGAACCACATCAACATGGAGGAGGTTGAAGATCAGCCTGACGCAGTGATCGGTAAGTTTTTGATTAAGTCATTTACCGCACTCGTTCTTTTTGACACTGATGCGTCGCACTCATACATTTCAAGGGGATTTGTGGACAAGTTTAAGTTACCAACCTTAGCCCTTAGGTCACCCATGTTAGTAAGCTCGCCAGGAGCAGAGTATATGGCCAGCCGATGGTGTGATCGGTTACCCTTGACCATTGGTGGCCATGTTTTCCCCTCAAACTTAATAATTTTGGATTCACAGGGATTGGATATAATATTAGGCATGGATTGGTTATCGAAGTATCGAGGAAACATCGATTGTGCTAGTAAGTCAATTTTACTCACCACCCTGGAGGGAAAAAGGATCAAGTATGTGTCTAGGCATGCGCCAAGGAGGACCCAAGTAAATTCTCTCTCGGGAGTTGTTCAGGAGGAAGTGCCTGTTGTGAAGGATTTCCCGGATGTATTTCTAGAGGAACTACCAGGCATGCCACCAGATCGAGACATAGAATTTTTGATTGAGCTGTTGCCAAGCACCGGACCAATATCGAAGAGACCGTATCGGATGCCCGCAAATGATCTGGAGGAAATTAAGAAGCAGATTAAGGAGTTATTGGAAAAAGGTTACATCTGACCATGTTCATCACCGTGGGGAGCCCCAGTGCTCTTAGTTGAGAAGAAGGATGGATCTTTGAGAATGTTTGTTGATTATCGAGCATTGAATGAGGTGACGATCAAGAATAAGTACCCACTACAGATGATCAATGATCTATTTGACCGGTTGCAAGGAGCTAAAGCATTCTCCAAGATCGATCTGCGATCAGGATACCACCAGCTGAAGATCCGAGAATAGGATATACCTAAGACAGCTTTTACCACAAGGTACGGGCTATATGAGTACACGGTCATGTCATTTGGACTGACTAATGCCGCTAAATATTTCATGAGCATGATGAACAAGGTGTTCATGGAGTTCTTGGATAAGTTTGTTGTGGTGTTCATCGATGATATTTTGGTGTACTCGAAGAATGAAGAGGAACACAAGGAACACTTGCGCTTAGTTCTCGAGAAGCTCAGGGAACATCAGTTGTAAGCCAAGTTTAGCAAGTGTGAGTTTTGGTTCAAGGAAGTGGGATTTCTTGGACATGTTATATCGGGAGAAGGTATAGCAGTAGACCCCACCAAGGTTCAGTCTATCACTGAGTGGCTGGCACCCACCTCAATTGGAGAGATCCGTAGTTTTCTAGGACTCGCATGATATTACAGGAGGTTCATTCAGAATTTCTCCAAAATTGTGAAACCCATGACCGAGTTGTTGAAGAAGGACACCAGGTTCATATGGACCAAGGATAGTGAGGCCAGTTTTGCGGAGTTCAAGAAACGTTTGGTTACAGCCCCAGTGCTGATTCTTTCGGATATACGCAAGGATTTCCAAGTGTATTGCGACGCTTCTCGCTTAGGACTTTGGGGTGTACTTATGCAGGACGGAAGAGTTGTTTCATATGCCTCACGGCAGCTTCGACCTCATGAGTTAAATTATGCCACCCATGATTTGGAGTTAGTAGCCATAGTGCATGCACTTAAGACCTGGAGACATTTTCTGATTGGAAACAGATGTGATGTGTACACGGATCACAAGAGTTTGAAGTACATTTTCACGCAGAAGGAGTTGAATCTTAGGAAGAGGAGATTGTTGGAGCTCATAAAGGATTATGATGTGAAGTTGCATTATCATCCAAGGAAGGCCAATGTCGTAGCAGACGCTTTGAGCCGCAAGAGTTATGCCAATACCGTCGTAAGCGGAGGATTACCGCAGGAGTTAGTTGACGATCTCAAGGTACTTCGTTTGGAGATAGTTCCAAGAGGTTTTGTTGCAGCAATGGAGGTTTAGTCTATGTTATTGCGAAAGATCCGAGAAGCTCAGAAGGGTGATGAGGAAATCGCTGAGATAAAGGAGAAGATGAACAAGGGAAAAGCCAAGGGTTTCTGTGAGGACGAGCACGAGACTTTATGGTTTGAGGATCGTATATATGTGCCCAATAATGCTGAGATCAAGAAGTTAATACTTTAGGAAGCTCATGACTTGACATACTCGATTCACCCCAGAAACACCAAGATGTATTTGGATTTGAAGGAATGTTTCTGGTGGATAGGTATGACGAAAGATATTGCCGAGTATGTAGCAGTATGTGATGTATGTCAGAGAGTGAAGGAAGAACATCAGAAGCCAACGGGATTGCTTCAGCCTATGCCGATACCCGAGTGGAAGTGGGACAAGCTTGGTATGGATTTCATCACCGGATTACCCAGGACCCGATCGGGATATGACTCAATCTGGATAGTAGTTGATCGCTTGACCAAGGTAGCTCACATTATCCCAGTGAAAACCACATATACAAGCGCGAAGTTGGCCAAGATATATATGACCAGGATCATATGTCTGCATGGAGTTCCGAGGACCACCGTATCAGATAGAGGGACACAGTTTACTTCGAAGCTTTGGAATCAGCTCCACCAGACTTTGGGTACTAGGCTAGAGTTCAGTACAGCCTTTCATCCGCAGACAGATGGACAGACAGAGAGAGTCAATCAGATTCTGGAGGACATGTTGAGAGCTTGTGCGCTAGATTATGGATCTAGTTGGGATGACAATTTGCCTTACGCAGAGTTCTTATACAACAACAGTTATCAGGCTAGTTTTAAGATGGCACCTTTCGAAGCCTTGTTTGGAAGGAGATGCAGGTCACCGTCAATGTGGGATGAAGTTCGAGACCGTCAGTTGTTTGGACTAGATCTGATCAAAGAGTCTGAAGAGAAGGTTAAGTTGATTCGAGATAGACTAAATGTAGCTCAGTCCAGGTAGAAGAGTTATGCCGATACTAAACGCAAGGAGGTAGTCTATGAAATTGAAGACAGAGCATATCTTCGTGTGTCACCACTCCGAGGAGTTAAACGATTTGGAGGTAAAGGAAAGTTAGCCTTGAGATTTGTAGGACCGTACCGAGTTCTGGAACGTATGGGAGAAGTTGCCTACAAGTCGGAGTTACCCGAAGGATTGTCAGGAGTTCAAGATGTGTTTCACGTTTCCCAGCTGAAAAAGTGCCATGATGAGATGTCTGATATTCCTCTGAGAGATACAATGTCCCTGGAAGCAATTCACTTGGAGAGTGATCTGACCTACGAAGAGAAACCCATCAAGATTCTTGAGTTTGCTAGCCGAGTTACACGCAGCAACGTTATCAAGTTTTGCAAAGTTCAGTGGAGCCACCATACTGAGGATGAAGCCACCTGGGAGCGAGAAGAAGACCTATGAAAGACCACCCACACCTATTTTCTAGCCAACCCGAATCTCGAGGGTGAGATTCATCTTAAGGGGGTAGGTTTGTAACATCCCAATTTTCAATTTGGATGGTACACATAGGTCATCATATGCATAACATATTTTATTTGCAATTTGGTTGTGATCCTAGAAATCTTAAGGAACTCAAGGACCCAAGGAGAGAGTTGGGGATTTCATTTATTTTCATATTTGAAATTTTTCTCAAATTTAAAAAGAGGATCAATTTGGTTTTAATATTTTTCTATCCAATTATTTCCCAAATTTAAATTAAAAGAGTGAAGATAATATGACCTCTTCAAAAAGAGAGGAACATTAGAGGACATTTTTTAAAATTAAATAAATATTTTATTTGAATTAAAAAATATGCATTTTTGAAAATTGCATTTTTAGGCCACAAAAATGTTCACTTTGTTCTAAATATATTTTTAGACAGCAAAAATTGCCTTTGACATTTTTAGTATTTTTATATTTATTAGGATTTTATTCGGCTGGAATTTCTGGAAAAAAATAAAAAATAAGTTTCCGCCCGACTGGGCTAAAGGCCCAGCCGAGCCGGGCCGCTGCCGCCTCCCCGCGCGGGAGCCGCGCCGCCGCCGGACTCCACCACTGCCGCCCACTCGCCCAAGGAAAGCCACCCCCTATATACGGCGCCCCGGCCCCTCTCCACCCCAAGCCACGGCCCGAGCTGACGCCGCCTGCTGCCGCCACTGCTCCGCCGCCCGCCAGCCCGCTGTAACATCCCAAATTTTCAATTTGGATGTTTATAAATAGATCATTCATATGCATCCATGATTTATGCATTTTTGCCCCATTTGTATTATTTGATTTTGATCCAAGGAACTTTGAGCAACTCACGGACCAAAAGAGAGAGTTGGAAGTTTCCCTAAAACCCACTTTTGAAATTTCAAAATTTGGAAATTGGATCAAACTTGGCTCCACCAAAAAAAATTATTTCCATTATTCCAAAAATAAAATAAAAAGAGAAGATAAAATGACTTCTTCAAAATCAGAAGGAAAATATTGGAATTTGAATTTGGAACCAAAATATATTTGTTGGGTTTTATTTGCAATTTATCTTATTAGTTTAGCAAAAATATTTATTTTTAAAAAATTTGCATTTTAGGTCGGATAAATGTTCACAAGGTCATATATAAGACCATATTATTATGTGAACATTTTTCTTGTTTAATAATAATTCTGAGAGAGCGAACAATTTATTGTTTGATTATCTAGTCTAATATTGATTTTAGTTAAGATTTCTCTCTGTCAGCCTATCTAGCCCATCTATCTATTTTTTTCTCCTTTGCCCTTGGCCCAACTTCTCCCACTAAGGCCCATATCTTCCAGCCCAACCGATGGCCATCTTCCTCCTGTCATCGTTACAGGAACATGAACAGAGAGCAACAGCCATGGACGCCTGTACCTCGATCCCTCCCTTCCTCTCCCTCTCCCAACTCAATAACTGCCGGAACCGGTTCCCCTTACCTCCCTCGACCCCTCCCATCCCCAGGTGCGCCTCCTAGACAACCATAATGGCCACCACGAACGCTTCATACTGCAGCCATTAAACACATTAATTCCGGCAATGCCTCGCTCTCCTCTGGCTTCCCCTGACCCTCTATAAAAGCCCATGGAGACGACCAAGTTCCCCTCGTCCGAAGCCCTCTCCTTCTGGAGCTTTTCCCCCTCTCTAACCTCGCCAATTGCTCGCCGGAGTTCGTGTATTCCGGTGACCTCTCACCGCGTGTACAGGAAGCAATCTACAACCACAAGTTGATCAAGTGGTTCACCTCATCGTCCTCTACACCGTCCCGCACACATCCTTCGCCGAAGCACACCGGATCCACCATCTTCCTCATCTCCGGCGACAAGTCCGGTGAGCACCCAGCCAACCAATCAGAAAGTGCCACTTGGCATCTGGCCGAATTTATTTCTCTTTTTCTAGTATTTTTCCAATCTCAGATTCTATACCAATTCTTGTTTCTTGTATATCTTTTAGTATATAGATCCGATTTAGTTGATTCTTTTTCCTACTAATTCATAGAAATATCCTCTATCTAGAGAACCAAACGAAAAATATTTTCGAAAATTTTAAAATTTGAATTCAAATAGATCTGAATTCAAACTTCGTTAGGCCGTAACTCGAGGTTTGTAACTCCGTTTTAGGTGTTTCTTTTTGCAAATCGAAGCTCGTAACGTGTACTTTCTTTTAGACCCAAACACACATATTTTTGCTACTGTAAAAATTATGTTATGTACAGAAATTTATTTGGTTGTTTTGGAGTTTTTCGAAGTCTTTCATTTGTTTTCTTTTTGGATCTTTTGCTTGTATGCTTATGTATGTTATTGCTTGCTTACGCTAGATCATCCGGAGTGCGAGGCTTGCTACTATGAATCTTTAGAGTTCAACGATCGTCAGCAAGGCAAGATCACACTTTGATCATAATTTTGAATACCCAGTTTTTAATATGCATTAGTTTCACACTGAAAGATTTCATGAATAGGATTGGGAACATGTGGTTATGCTATGTAGTTCATGTGGTAGGAACCTATGACCTTTTATCACCCCGGGAATATTCGTTATATCATATATTTCTTAGCCATGCTCGTAGACGGGGATTGGTATGTGTGATTCATGCAAGTTGCGAGAGATAATAATTTTGGGATAACCTAAGGTGGCAACTTTAATACACATCTGGGTGGATTGTTTGGGGCACCTGGAGAAACCAGTGCTTGCCCAAGGGGAATCCCGGAGTACTGGTGTGATTACCCTAGGCCCGCCACCCAGGCTCAAAGGGATCATAAGATATTTCAGGCCTAGAAACTTCTGTGTGCAGCCACAAGTCATTATGGGCTCTGGCATAGTTGAGTAAGTTGTGTGACCTCTTTCCGTGGTAGACTTGCTGATGTAGGGGAAAGTAGGTGTACCGGTCTACCCAGGGTTAAGGGGAAACACTTCTGAAAGGCTATGTCTCGATCTCCCGATCATGGTGGTGGTCGAGTCTTGTGGGGAAAAGTGCGCAAACCTCTGCAGAGTGTACAAACTAATCATGATTAGCCGTGTCCCCGGTTATGGACAACTTGAGTATCTAGAAGTGAATTATTGGTTGATCTCATCACTCTATTTAATGAAATTATTGGGTTACTAATAAATTGGGAATTTTGGGATTGAGTTGGAGGAACCTTCTTAATAATGACATTTTTAACTTAGTAGTAATAAAAAAATTATTCCTTTGTTGTAGGGTAAAATTAGCTTTATGCAAAATAAAACTTAGATCCTCCACCAGCTAAATTTTTCATACAGAGATAGTCTTTTCATTTATTATTATTCTATGGTGTGAAATTGCCAGCATATTCCATGTGCTGACCTACACGGCTGCAACGTCTCATGTTGCATACTTTTCCGACGAAGATTAAAGGTGCGATAGGTCGTTGTTCTGCACTCAGTTTGCCATGGAGTTGGATGGACTCGTTTACATTTGAAGCTTCCGCAGTTATTTTTATTTAGATGGCCTTTGGCCATATTATTATAATAAATACTCTTTTGAGAACCTCGATGTAATAAAGTGTGATTGAACTCTATTATAATTCCTCGAGTACTGTGTGTGTCAGCATACCGATCCAGGGATGACACTTAAGCACAGAGACTTTGATCCATTTTGGGTCGGGCCGCTACAAGATGGTATCAGAGCACACGCTGACTGTAGGACGCGACCACTAGGAAATGGAAAGCCGTAGGAAGAAAACTCTATTTTACGACTTCCTTAAATATCTGTTGGTCTATACTCTTCTCTATTCATTTCTATCTCTTCTCCACTTCAATAAAATAGTTGTTGAACCCCATCACCAAGTTGCTCAGCGCGATGAGACCATGACCTATGAAGACATCATTGATGACGAAGAAGAAGAAGCTAGAGTTGACTTTGATTTGAGAAGATTTAGTTCAGACCACCACTACCAAGTTGAGTCCAACGAATGATTGCGGTAGTATGAAGAGATCATATCTCTTGTGGATATGACCTTACCTGTAGGTTTTTGCTTGTGTGGTGTGATCTGTGTGAATTGCTTGATTTGAAGTTTTCTTGCTATCATAAGCATATGGGTAGTGATTTCTCTCATTAGGCCCTTATTCTATTCTAATTTCTCATCCACTCTAAACCTAATAGATGCCTCCGAGACGTGACCCGGAATTCCCACCGGAACTTACCCAGTTGATCCAGAACCAGAATGCCCTCATGCAGCTACTCATCAAGAATCAGAACCAGAACAACAAAAACCCACCGCCACCACCCCCGGTCGACAACCTTACCCGTTTCCTGAGGTTGAACCCACCAGTGTTCTCTAGCAGCACAGAGCCGATCGTTGCAGATGACTGGCTTCGCAAGATCGGAAGAGAGCTGACACCGCGGGATGCACTAATGCTGAGAAGGTGTGCTTTACCGCACATCAACTGGATGGACCAGCAGCCTCGTGGTGGGAGAATTACACCACCACATTCCCCATAGCCAATGTGACTTGGGATCAGTTCCAGCAGGCGTTCCGTACCGCACATGTTTCAGCCGGAGCTATGAGTCTGAAGAAGCGTGAGTTCCGCAACTTACGCCAAGGAAATCGTTCTGTTGGTGATTATGTGGAGGAATTCAGCAAGTTATCCAGGTATGCTCCCGGAGACGTGGCTGATGATGCCGCTAAGCAGGAGAAATTTCTGGAGGGACTAAACGATGATCTGGGACTTCAGTTGACTGTGGCTACTTTTAACAATTATCAAGAGTTGGTCGACAAGGCCCTCATTCTGGAAGGCAAGCAGCAGCAGGTGGAGAATCGCAAGAGGAAGTACGGACAGGGAAAGTACAACTCTGGAGTTCAGCAGAAGCCCCGCTATACCCCATACACGGGAAATAATGGATCAGGATCTGGCAAGTATGGTGGACACACTCACCATAACCATGGAGGAAATTCACATCATGGAGGGAATGGACACAACCATAATGGACATAGGAATGGGAATGGGAACGGAGGAAACAACAATCAGCATCAGTCCAACCCCGCTACACCGGCAAAGAAGGATTTGAGCCACATTACCTGCTTCAAGTGCGGGAAGACCGGACACTACGCCACCGAGTGTCCTGAGGCAAAGAACGGGAATGGAAATGGAAGCTCTGGGAACAAGCCCAATCCTTTCACCAGAGGTCAGGTGAACCATGTCAATGTGGAGGAAGTTTATGACCAGCCTGACGCCGTTGTTGGTAAGTTCTTGATTAATTCATTTACAACCCTTGTTCTTTTTGACACTGGTGCATCACATTCATTCATATCAAGGGGGTATGTGGATAAGTTTAAGTTGTCGACCGTAGCCCTTAAGTCACCTATGTTAGTGAGTTCCCCAGGAGCAGAGTATATGGCTAGTCGGGGATGTTTTCAGTTGCCATTCACCATAGGGAGACACGTTTTCCCCACAGACCTCATCATCCTAGAATCACAAGGATTGGACGTAATTCAAGGCATGGACTGGCTATCCAAGTGTGAAGGGAATATTGATTGTGCCCATAAGTCGATTCTTCTCACCAGCCCAGAGGGGAAACGGATCAAGTATGTGGCGAGGCATACGCCAAGGAGGACTCAAGTGAATTCTCTTTCAGGAGTTGTTCAGAAGGAAGTACCAGTTGTGAAGGATTATCCCGATGTATTACCCGAGGAATTGCCCGGCATGCCACCGGATCGGGACATAGAGTTTTTGATCGAATTGTTACCAGGCACTGGACCAATATCCAAGAGACCGTACCAGATGCCCGCAAATGATCTGGAGGAAATTAAGAAGCAGATTAAGGAATTATTGGAGAAAGGTTATATTCGACCGAGTTCATCACCTTGGGGAGCCCCAGTGCTTCTAGTTGAGAAGAAGGATGGATCCTTGAGAATGGTTGTAGATTATCGTGCGTTGAATGAGGTGATAATCAAGAACAAGTACCCTCTGCCGATGATCAATGATTTGTTTGACCAGCTACAAGGAGAAAAAGTTTTCTCAAAGATCGATCTTCGATCAGGATATCACCAGCTGAAAATTCGAGAACAAGATATACCCAAGACAGCCTTTGCCACGAGATATGGACTTTATGAGTACACAATAATGTCTTTTGGTTTGACTAATGCTCCTGCCTATTTTATGAGTATGATGAATAAGGTATTCATGGAGTTCTTGGATAAGTTTGTTGTGGTATTCATTGATGACATATTGATTTACTCAAAGAATGAAGAAGAACACAAGGAACATTTGCGCTTGGTGCTTGAGAAGCTCAGGGAACATCAGTTATACGCAATCAGCAAATGCGAATTCTGGTTGAAGGAAGTCGGGTTTCTTGGACATGTTATATCAGGAGAAGGAATAGCAGTAGACCCCTCAAAGGTTGAAGCCGTCAATGAATGGAAGGCACCCACCTCAGTCGGAGAGATTCACAGTTTTCTTCGACTCGTAGGATATTATCGGAGGTTTATTGAGAATTTCTCCAAGATCGCAAAGCCCATGACAGAGTTATTGAAGAAAGACACTAAGTTTGTTTGGACCGACGAATGTGAGGCCAGTTTCCAGGAGCTGAAGAAACGTTTGGTCACAGCCCCAGTGCTAATTCTTCCGAATATACGCAAGGATTTCCAAGTATATTGCGACGCTTCTCGTCAGGGACTTGGAGGTGTTCTTATGCAAGAAGGAAGAGTTGTTTCATATGCCTCACGTCAGCTTCGACCTCATGAGCGGAATTATGCCACACATGATTTGGAGTTAGCAGCCGTAGTGCACACACTCAAGACCTGGAGACATTTTCTTATCGGAAATTGTTGTGATGTTTACACAGATCATAAGAGTTTGAAATACATCTTCACGCAGAAGGAGTTGAAACTCAGGCAGAGAAGATGGTTGGAGCTCATAAAGGATTATGATATGAAATTGCACTATCACCCAGGAAAGGCCAATGTTGTGGCAGATGCATTGAGCCGCAAGAGCTACGTCAATACCCTCACAGCAGGAGGATTACCTCAGGAGTTAATTGATGATATCAGAGATCTTCGATTGGAGATAGTACCACGAGGTTTTGTTGCCGCAATGGATATTCAATCCACTTTGTTGGAAAAGATCCGAGAAGCCTAGAAGTTAGATAAAGGTATTGCGGAGATAAAGGGAATGATGAACCAAGGAAAGGCAGAAGGATTTCGTGAGGATGAACATGGAACCTTATGGTTTGAGCAGCGTATTTACGTGCCAAATGACCTAGAGATCAGGAAATTGATTCTTCAGGAGGCTCATGATTCGCCTTATTCAATACACCCGGGCAACACCAAGATGTATTTGGACTTGAAGGAAAGTTTCTGGTGGACAGGTATGAAGAAGGATATTGCCGAGTATGTTGCAGTATGTGACGTATGTCAGAGGGTTAAGGCAGAGCACCAGAAACCAGCAGGATTACTTCAGCCTTTGCCAATACCAGATTGGAAGTGGGACAAGCTTGGCATGGACTTCATTACAGGATTACCTAGGACCCGATCAGGCTATGATTCTATTTGGGTAGTGGTTGATCGCTTGACTAAGGTAGCTCACTTCATCCCCGTGAAAACCACAGATACAATTGCTAAGTTAGCCAAGATATACATGACCAGGATCGTATATCTGCATGGAGTTCCGAGGACCATCGTATCAGATAGAGGAATGCAATTTACCTCAAAGTTTTGGCAACAGTTACATGAAACTTTGGGTACCAGGCTGGATTTCAGTACAGCTTTTCATCCATAGACAGATGGGCAGACCGAGAGAGTCAATCATATTCTGGAGGACATGTTGAGAGCTTGTGCGCTAGATTATGGATCTAGTTGGGATGATAATTTGCCTTACGCAGAGTTCTCATGTAACAACAACTATCAAGCTAGTTTGAAAATGGCCCCTTTCGAAGCTTTGTACGGAAGGAGGTGCAGGACACCATTGATGTGGGATGAAGTTGGAGACCGTCAATTATTCGAACCTGATTTAATCAGAGATTCGGAGGAGAAAGTCAAGTTGATCCGTGACAGACTTAAGATAGCCCAGTCCAGACAGAAGAGTTATGCCGATACTAAATGCAAGGAGGTAACCTATGAAGTCAGAGATAGAGCATATCTGCGTGTGTCGCCACTTCGAGGAGTTAAACGATTCGGAGTCAAAGGAAAGTTAGCACCATGGTTTGTGGGGCCATACAGAGTTTTAGAACACATGGGTGAAGTTGCCTACAAGTTGGAATTACCAGAAGCCTTGTCAGGAGTTCATGATGTGTTTCACGTTTCCTAGTTGAAGAAGTGCCATGCGGAGATGGCCGATATTCCTTTGAGAGATACAGTGCCATTGGAGGCCATACAATTGGATAGTGATCTGACCTATGAGGAGAAGCCTGTCAAGATTCTCGAAACTACAAGCAGGGTTACCCACAGCAAGGTCATCAAGTTCTGCAAGGTTCAATGGAGTCATCATACCGAAGAAGAAGCCACCTGGGAACGAGAAGAAGATCTTCGACAGGACCACCCACACCTTTTTGCTAGCCAACCCGAATCTCGAGGGCGAGATTCATCTTAAGGGGGGTAGGTTTGTAACATCCCAAATTTTTAATTTGGATGTTTATAAATAGATCATTCATATGCATCCATGATTTTTGCATTTTTACCCCATTTGTATTATTTGATTTTGATCCAAGGAACTTTGAGCAACTCAAGGACCAAAATAGAGAGAGGGAAGTTTCCCTAAAACCCACTTTTGAAATTTCAAAATTTGGAAATTGGATCAAACTTGGTTCCACCAAAAAAAATTATTTCCATTATTCCAAAAATAAAATAAAGAGAGAAGATACAATGACTTCTTCAAAATCAGAAGGAAAATATTGGAATTTGAATTTGGAACCAAAATATATTTGTTGGGTTTTATTTGCAATTTATCTTATTAGTTTAGCAAAAATATTTATTTTTTAAAAAATTGCATTTTAGGCCGGATAAATGTTCACAAGGTCATATATAAGACCATATTATTATGTGAACATTTTTCTTCAGATCTAAATAATAATTTTGAGAGAGCGAACAATTTATTGATTGATTATCTAGTCTAATATTGATTTTAGTTAAGATTTCTCCCTGTCAGCCTATCTAGCCAATCTATCTATTTTTTTCTCCTTTGCCCTTGGCCCAACTTCTCCCACTAAGGCCCATATCTTCCAGCCCAACCGATGGCCATCTTCCTCCTCTCATCGTTACAGGAACATGAACAGAGAGCAACAGCCATGGATGCCTGTACCTCGATCCCTCCCTTCCTCTCCCTCTCCCAACTCAATAACTGGCGGAACCGGTTCCCCTTACCTCCCTCGACCCCTCCCATCCCCTGGTGTGCCTCCTAGACAGCCATAATGGCCACAACGAACGCTTCATACTGCATCCATTAAACACATTAATTCCGGCAATGCCCCGCTCTCCTCTGGCTTCCCCTGACCCTCTATAAAAGCCCACAGAGACGACCAAGTTCCCCTCCTCCGAAGCCCTCTCCTTCTGGATCTTTTCCCCCTCTCTAACCTCGCTAATTGCCCGCCGGAGTTCGTGTATTCCGGCGACCTCTCACCGCGTGTACAGGAAGCAATCTACAACCACAAGTTGATCAAGTGGTTCACCTCATCGTCCTCACACCACCCCGCACACATCCTTCGCCGAACCACACCGGATCCACCATCTTCCTCAACTCCGGCGACAAGTCCGGTGAGCACCCAGCCAACCAATCAGAAAGTGCCACTTGGCATCTGGCCGAATTTATTTCTCTTTTTCCAGTATTTTTCCAATCTCAGATTCTATACCAATTCTTGTTTCTTGTATATATTTTAGTATATAGATCCAATTTAGTTGATTCTTTTTCCTACTAATTCATAGAAATATCCTCTATCCACAGAACCAAACGAAAAAATATTTTTGAAAATTTTAAAATTTGAATTCAAACAGATCTGAATTCAAACTTCGTTAGGTCGTAACTCGAGTTTCGTAACTCCGTTTTAGGTGATTCTTTTTGCAAATCGAAGCTCGTAACGTGTACTTTCTGTTAGACCCAAACACACATATTTTTGCTACTGTAAAAATTATGTTATGTACAGAAACTTTATTTGGTTGTTTTGGAGTTTTTCGAAGTCTTTCATTTGTTTTCTTTTTGGATCTTTTGCTTGTATGCTTATGTATGTTATTGCTTGCTTACGCTAGATCATCCGGAGTGCGAGGCTTGCTACTATGAATCTTTAGAGTTCAACGATCGTCAACAAGGCAAGTTCACACTTTGATCATAATTTTCAATACCCAGTTTTTACTATGCATTAGTTTCACCCTCAAAGATTGCACGAATAGGATTGGGAACATGTGGTTATGCTATGTAGTTCATGTGGTAGGAACCTATGACCTTTGATCACCCCGGGAATATTCGTTATATCATATATTGCTTAGCCATGCTTGTAGACGGGGATTGGTATGTGTGATTCATGCAAGTTGCGAGAGATAATAATTTTGGGATAACCTAAGGTGGCAACTTTAATACACATCTGGGTGGATTGTTTGGGGCACCTGGAGAAACCAGTGATTGCCCAAGGGGAATCCCGGAGTACCCGTGTGATTACCCTAGGCCCGACACCCAGGCTCAAAGGGATCATAAGATACTTCAGGCCTAGAAACTTCCGTGTGCAGCCACAAGCCATTATGGGCTCTGGCATAGTTGAGTAAGTTGTGTGACCTCTTTCTGTGGTAGATTAGCTGATGTAGGGGAAAGTAGGTGTACCGGTCTACCCAGGGTTAAGGGGAAACACTTCTGAAAGGCTATGTCTCGATCTTCCGATCATGGTGGTGGTCGAGTCTTGTTGGGAAAAGTGTGCAAACCTCTGCAGAGTGTACAAACTAATCATGATTAGCCGTGTCCCCGGTTATGGACAACTTGAGTATCTAGAAGTGAATTATTGGTTGATCTCATCACTCTATTTAATGAAATTATTGGATTACTAATAACTTGGGAATTTTGGGATTGAGTTGGAGGAACCTTCTCAATAATGACATTTTTAACTTAGTAGTAATAAAAAAATTATTCCTTTGTTGTAGGGTAAAATTAGCTTTATGCAAAATAAAACTTAGAGCCGCCACCAGCTAAATTTTGCATATAGAGATAGTCTTTTCATTTATTATTATTCTATGGTGTGAAATTGCCAGCATATTCTATGTGCTGACCTACATGGCTGCAACGTCTCATGTTGCAGACTTTTTCGACGAAGATTAAAGGTGGGATAGGTCGTTGTTCTGCACTCAGTTTGCCATGGAGTTGGATGGACTCATTTACCTTTGAAGCTTTCGCAGTTATTTTTATTTAGATGGCCTTTGGCCATATTATTGTAATAAGTACTCTTTTGAGAACCTCGATGTAATAAAGTGTGATTGAACTCTGTTATAATTCCTCGAGTACTGTGTGTGTTAGCATACCGATCCAGGGATGACACTTAAGCACAGAGACTTTGATCTATTTTGGGTCAGGTCGCTACACCCGCGCCGCCGCTCGCCGATGCAGCACGCCGCCGCACACCGCCCCGCCTCACCGGATCTCGCCTCACCGCCGTCCTCCCGGTTTTTCTTGAAGAAGCAGTAAAAACCACCGCCGTCGCCCCTGTTTTTTTGTTTTCGTTTTGGATCGGTTAGATCGGTTTTTCTTCGGTTTCGCTTTTTAGCGAACGTTCACTCAAACGTCTCTGCCAGCGAACACGTTCGCCCGTTTGTACCTGATAGCGAACGTTCATTCGATAGTCTTTTTATTTTATTTTATTTTCGGCCAGGGACCTCTCCGCGATTATTTTTATCGCAAGTTACCCCTGATCTTCAAACGCTCGCAACTTTTTGCTCGCTCGTCGAAATCCAGTGAAACCAACGCCAAAACCTTCGTCTCGAACCCCTCTTTCTAGTTAATCAACTTGAACATGATTTAATAATTTAAAATTTTATTGCAAGAAGATTTGATTTTGAACTTCTTTTGATCGTAGTTTGAGTTTCGTAACTCCATTTTGATTGATTCTTTTTGCAAATCGAAGCTCTTCCCTTGCACTTTCGATTTGGGTCTTTTCTCATGAGTTTACCCTTAGATCTATTGCTTGAGTGCTTATGTATGTTATTGTTTGTTTGCCATAGAGTTTCTGGAGTGCGTAGCGTGCTACTACGAGTCACTAGGGTTTTCAGATCGTCAGCAAGGCAAGTAACACTTTGATCATACCCCTTTATTACCCAGTTTTATGCATTAGTTGCAAACCCTCAAACATTGCATGAGTAGGATCTTCTTAACATGTGGGTATTGGGAAGTAGTTGTTGAGGTAGTACCTATTGCCCTTTTCATTCAAACCCTGGGACTTACTTCTACGTTATGCTTATACCGATATGCTATGCTCGTAGACGTGGTTTGGTTTGAGTGATTCATGAAAGTTGTGATTATTATTATGAAACTAAGGGTTTATTTAAGGTGGCTACTTTAACACACATCTGGGTGGATTGTTTGTGGGCACCTGGGGTAATCCAGTGTTGTCCAAGGAGATCCCAGGGAATCCATGTGATCATCCTATGTGTAAGTGCATCTAGTGCCACCCATAGTTAGTTTGGGAGTATTGACGACAAACCTAGTTGAGGGACTAATGTGTTTGTGAGAATTGCAGGATAACACAGGTAGACGTCCCTCATTGATTCGGTTTTCCTACCAGAGATGACCCCTAAAAATGTATGAAGACATTGAAGTCGGAGGTGGTATGTGAAGACATTCACATTGAAGACTATGATAAGAAGACATCGCGTGAAGACTATGGAGCGCGAAGACTTAGCAGTTTCGTCGTTCTGTGTTTTTCTTTGTTCAGTCATAGGAATCACTGTACTGTTAAGTGGGGTCCAAGAGAACCAGTCAGAATGACTGAAGTGATGCTTAACCAAAAATCCTATGTCTTCGAGTGAAGACTATGAGAGCAAATCTTGTCCAGAGTTGGATAAGTCAACTTTGCTTGTAGCCCAAGTAAAGTTGCCGTGTGTGTTTGAAATCTTACCGTCGGAACACGTGTCAGTTGCTTAGTGACCAATGGTCATTTTGGACAAATCAGGTCGGGTTGCCTAGTGCCTATAAATAGCCCACCCGCTACAACCATAAATGGTCGGCTGCTCAGAGCTAGAGTACGGCTTTTGTCGTTTGAGAGCAATCCACCTCGAAGCCTTTGAGAGAGAATTCCTTGCGAGGATAAAGCCCTAAACACCCAGAGCCAAAGAGTGTTAGGCATCACTTAAGTCTTCCTGTCTGTGTGATCTGAAAACTTATTACACTTGAGGACTGTGAATCCTCCAGCCGGTTAGGCGTCGCGTTCTGAGCATCCAAGAGTCATTGTGGATCGCCGGTGAACGAAGTCTGTGAAGGTTTGGAATAAGGTGAAGACGAGGTCTTCTGAGTTGAATCTCAGCCTCCCTAACCAGACGTACAGTTGTCACAGCAACTGGAACTGGTCCAACAAATCATTGTCTTCAACGAGTCACTGGTTTCATCCTTCCCTTCCCTTTACTTGCTGTTGGTCCTTGTGAAGTCATTGTATGATTGCATTATCTTTTGTCTTCACTGAGTGACTACTTGTTCTGATTGGCTTCACAATATCTTCCTACCTGATCTTTACTGCCTAGCTGGTATTAGTCATTGTGCTTTCACTTCATTGAATACTTGACTATGGTTTGCCTAGTGTAGTCTACCTTCCGCTGCATGGTAATAGGTTTATTTCTATCGTTTGTCTTCGAAGCTTCCATGTTTTTAAGACTTTCATAAAAATCACCTATTCACCCCCCCCTCTAGTCGATCACTAGAACTTTCAATTGGTATCAGAGCAAGGTACTCCCTTATTCTGTGTGATTCGGTTTAACCACCTGGAGTTTTAGCTATGTCGACTGCAGGGATAATTAAAGTCTCCGCTGCATGTCCCGTCTTCGATGGAGCTGAATATCCCTACTGGAAGAATAAGATGCACATGCATCTTGAAGCCATTGATGTCGACCTATGGTATGTCGTCAAGAATGGCGTTCCCAAGGCTGGTGAAGGTGTCACCGCTGCTAATGTTAAGAAGTTCGTTCAACTGGACTCCACTGCCAAGAACATCATCTGTGGTCATCTGACCAAAGGACAGTATTGTTGGGGAATGTAGTAATTTCAAAAAATTTCCTACGCACACGAAAGATCATGGTGATGCATAGCAACGAGAGGGGAGAGTGTGATCTACGTACCCTTGTAGACCGACAGCGGAAGCGTTAGCACAACGCGGTTGATGTAGTCGTACGTCTTCACGGCCCGACCGATCAAGCACCGAAACTACGTCACCTCCGAGTTTTAGCACACGTTCAGCTCGATGACGATCCCCAGACTCCAATCCAGCAAAGTGTCGGGGAAGAGTTCTGTCAGCACGACGGCGTGGTGACGTTCTTGATGTTCTACTGTCGCAGGGCTTCGCCTAAGCACCGCTACAATATTATTGAGGATTATGGTGGAAGGGGGCACCGCACACGGCTAAGAATATGATCACGTGGATCAACTTCTGTCTATGGGGTGCCCTTGCCTCTGTATACAAAAGGACCAAGGGGGGGGGTGCGGCCGGCCAGGAGGAGGGCGCGCCAGGAGGAGTCCTACTCCCACCGGGAGTAGGATTCCCCCCCCCCTTTCCTAGTTGGAATAGGATTCGGGAAGGGGGAAAGGAGAGAGAGAGAAGGAAGGGGGGGCACCGCCCCCCTCTCCTTGTCCTATTCGGACTAGGGGGGAGGGGCGCACGGCCCAGCCCTGGCCACCTCTCCTCTCTTCCACTAAAGCCCACTAAGGCCCATATACCTCCCGGGGGGTTTCCGGTAACCTTCCAGTACTCCGGTAAAATCCCGATTTCACCCGGAACACTTCCGATATCCAAATATAGGCTTCCAATATATCAATCTTTATGTCTCGACCATTTTGAGTCTCCTCATCATGTCCGTGATCACATCCGGGACTCCGAACAAACTTCGGTACATCAAAATGCATAAACTCATAATATAACTGTCATCAAAACCTTAAGCGTGCGGACCCTACGGGTTCGAGAACAATGTAGACATGACCGAGACACGTCTCCGGTCAATAACCAATAGCGGAACCTGGATGCTCATATTGGCTCCCACATATTCTATGAAGATCTTTATCGGTCAGACCGCATAACAACATACGTTGTTCCCTTTGTCATCGGTATGTTACTTGCCCGAGATTCGATCGTCGGTATCTCAATACCTAGTTCAATCTCGTTACCGGCAAGTCTCTTTTCTCATTTCATAATACATCATCTTGCAACTAACTCATTAGTTGTAATGCTTGCAAGGCTTAAGTGATGTGCATTACTGAGAGGGCCCAGAGATACCTCTCCGACATTCGGAGTGACAAATCCTAATCTCGAAATATGCCAACCCAACATGTACCTTTGGAGACACCTATAGAGCACCTTTATAATCACCCATTTATGTTGTGACGTTTGGTAGCACACAAAGTGTTCCTCCGGCAAACAGGAGTTGCATAATCTCATAGTCATAGGAACATGTATAAGTCATGAAGAAAGCAATAGCAACATACTAAACGATCGGGTGCTAAGCTAATGGAATGGGTCATGTCAATCAGATCATTCACCTAATGATGTGATCCCGTTAATCAAATAACAACTCTTTGTCCATGGTTAGGAAACATAACCATCTTCGATTAACGAGCTAGTCAAGTAGAGGCATACTAGTGACACTTTGTTTGTCTATGTATTCACACATGTATTATGTTTCCGGTTAATACAATTCTAGCATGAATAATAAACATTTATCATGATATAAGGAAATAAATAATAACTTTATTATTTCCTCTAGGGAATATTTCCTTCAGTATCCCACTTGCACTAGAGTCAATAATCTAGATTACACAGTAATGATTCTAACACCCATGGAGCCTTGGTGCTGATCATGTTTTGCTCGTGGAAGAGGCTTAGTCAATGGGTCTGCTACATTCAGATCCGTATGTATCTTGCAAATCTCTATGTCTCCCACCTGGACTAGATCCCGGATGGAATTGAAGCATCTCTTGATGTGCTTGGTTCTCTTGTGAAATCTGGATTCCTTTGCCAAGGCAATTGCACCAGTATTGTCACAAAAGATTTTCATTGGACCCGATGCACTAGGTATGACACCTAGATCGGATATGAACTCCTTCATCCAGACTCCTTCATTTGCTGCTTCTGAAGCAGCTATGTATTCCGCTTCACACGTAGATCCCGCCACGACGCTTTGTTTAGAACTGCACCAACTGACAGCTCCACCGTTTAATGTAAACACGTATCCGGTTTGCGATTTAGAATCGTCCGGATCAGTGTCAAAGCTTGCATCAACGTAACCATTTACGATGAGCTCTTTGTCACCTCCATAAACGAGAAACATATCCTTAGTCCTTTTCAGGTATTTCAGGATGTTCTTGACCGCTGTCCAGTGATCCACTCCTGGATCACTTTGGTACCTCCCTGCTAGACTTATAGCAAGGCACACATCAGGTCTGGTACACAGCATTGCATACATGATAGAGCCTATGGCTGAAGCATAGGGAACATCTTTCATTTTCTCTCTATCTTCTGCAGTGGTCGGGCATTGAGTCTTACTCAACTTCACACCTTGTAACACAGGCAAGAACCCTTTCTTTGCTTGATCCATTTTGAACTTCTTCAAAACTTTGTCAAGGTATATGCTTTTTGAAAGTCCAATTAAGCGTCTTGATCTATCTCTATAGATCTTAATGCCTAATATGTCAGCAGCTTCACCGAGGTCTTTCATTGAAAAACTCTTATTCAAGTATCCCTTTATGCTATCCAGAAATTCTATATCATTTCCAATTAGTAATATGTCATCCACATATAATATCAGAAATGCTACAGAGCTCCCACTCACTTTCTTGTAAATACAGGCTTCTCCAAAAGTCTGTATAAAACCAAATGCTTTGATCACACTATCAAAGCATTTATTCCAACTTCGAGAGGCTTGCATCAGTCCATAAATGGATCGCTGGAGCTTGCACACTTTGTTAGCTCCCTTTGGATCGACAAAACCTTCTAGTTGCATCATATACAACTCTTCTTCCAGAAATCCATTCAGGAATGCAGTTTTGACATCCATCTGCCAAATTTCATAATCATAAAATGCGGAATTGCTAACATGATTCGGAAAGACTTAAGCATCACTACGGGTGAGAAGGCCTCTGAAGGAAATATGCCCTAGAGGCAATAATAAAGTTATTATTTATTTCCATATAATCATGATAAATGTTTATTATTCATGCTAGAATTGTATTAACCGGAAACATAATACATGTGTGAATACATAGACAAACAAAGTGTCACTAGTATGCCTCTACTTGACTAGCTCGTTAATCAAAGATGGTTATGTTTCCTAACCATGAATAATGAGTTGTTATTTGATTAACGAGGTCACATCATTAGTTGAATGATCTGATTGACATGACCCATTCCATTAGCTTAGCACCCGATCGTTTAGTATGTTGCTATTGCTTTCTTCATGACTTATACATGTTCCTATAACTATGAGATTATGCAACTCCCGTTTACCGGAGGAACACTTTGGGTACTACCAAACGTCACAACGTAACTGGGTGATTATAAAGGAGTACTATAGGTGTCTCCAATGGTACATGTTGGGTTGGCGTATTTCGAGATTAGGTTTTGTCACTCCGATTGTCGGAGAGGTATCTCTGGGCCCTCTCGGTAATGCACATCACATAAGCCTTGCAAGCATTACAACTAATATGGTAGTTGTGAGATGATGTATTACGGAACGAGTAAAGAGACTTGCCGGTAACGAGATTGAACTAGGTATTGGATACCGACGATCGAATCTCGGGCAAGTAACATACCGATGACAAAGGGAACAACGTATGTTGTTATGCGGTCTGACCGATAAAGATTTTTGTAGAATATGTAGGAGCCAATATGGGCATCCAGGTCCCGCTATTGGTTATTGACCGGAGACGTGTCTCGGTCATGTCTACATTGTTCTCGAACCGTAGGGTCCGCACGCTTAACGTTACGATGACAGTTATTATGAGTTTATGCATTTTGATGTACCGAAGGTTGTTCGGAGTCCCGGATGTGATCACGGACATGGCGAGGAGTCTCGAAATGGTCGAGACATAAAGATTGATATATTGGAAGCCTATGTTTGGACAACGGAAGTGTTCCGGGTGAAATCAGGATTTTACCGGATTACTGGGAGGTTACTGGAACCCCCCGGGAATCATATGGGCCTTATTGGGCTTTAGTGGAAAGGTGAAAGGGGCTGCCCATAGTGGGCTGCGCGCCTCCCCCTCCCCTAGTCCTATTAGGACTAGGAGAGGTGGCCGGCCACCTCTCTCTCTCTTTCCCCCTTGGGAGTCCTATTCGGAATAGGATTGGGGGGGAGTCCTACTCCCGGTAGGAGTAGGACTCCTCCTGCGCCTCCATAGGTTTGGCCGCACCCCTCCCCCTTGGCTCCTTTATATACGGAGGCAGGGGGCACCTCTAGACACACAAGTTGATCATTGAGATCGTTCCTTAGCCGTGTGCGGTGCCCCCTGCCACCATATTCCACCTTGATCATATCGTTGTAGTGCTTAGGCGAAGCCCTGCGTCGGTAGAACATCAAGATCGTCACCACGCCGTTGTGCTGACGGAACTCTTCCCCGATGCTTTGCTGGATCGGAGCCTGGGGATCGTCATCGAGCTGTACGTGTGCTAAGAACTCGGAGGTGCCGGAGTAACGGTGCTTGGATCGGTCGGATCGGGAAGATGACGTACGACTACTTCCTCTACGTTGTGTCAACGCTTCCGTTGCGATCTACAAGGGTACGTAGATCATACTCTCCCCTCGTTGCTATGCATCACCATGATCTTACGTGTGCGTAGGAAATTTTTTGAAATTACTACGTTCCCCATCAGTCTCATCGTAGTCAATCCCTTGAAATTGCCAAAAACCTTTTGCGACAAGTCGAGCTTTGTAGACAGTAATATTACCGTCAGCGTCAGTCTTCTTCTTGATGATCCATTTATTCT
This sequence comes from Triticum dicoccoides, assembly GCF_002162155.2. Classification (NCBI taxonomy): domain Eukaryota; kingdom Viridiplantae; phylum Streptophyta; class Magnoliopsida; order Poales; family Poaceae; genus Triticum; species Triticum dicoccoides. The sequence goes on along the minus strand of NC_041382.1, from coordinate 404,230,728 downwards.
CAATTGCTTGCCGATCATTGGGCAAGTCAACCAAAGTCCATACTTTGTTCTCATACATGGATCCCATCTCAGATTTCATGGCTTCAAGCCATTTTGCGGAATCTGGGCTCACCATCGCTTCTTCATAGTTCGTAGGTTCATAATGATCTAGTAGCATGACTTCTAGAACAGGATTATCGTACCACTCTGGCGCGGATCTCACTCTGGTTGATCTAAGAGGTTCTGTAGTATCTTGTTCTGATGTTTCATGATCATCATCATTAGCTTCCTCACTAACTGGTGTAGGTGTCACAGAAACAGGTTTCTGTGATGTACTACTTTCCAATAAGGGAGTAGGTACAGTTACCTCGTCAAGTTCTACTTTCCTCCCACTCACTTCTTTCGAGGGAAACTCCTTCTCCAGAAAGTTTCCGAATTTAGCAACAAAAGTCTTGCCTTCAGATCTGTGATAGAAGGTGTATCCAATAGTTTCCTTTGGATATCCTATGAAGACACATTTCCCCGATTTGGGTTCGAGTTTATCAGGTTGAAGCTTTTTCACATAAGCATCGCAGCCCCAAACTTTCAGAAATGACAACTTTGGTTTCTTGCCAAACCATAGTTCATAAGGCGTCGTCTCAACGGATTTTGATGGTGCCCTATTTAACGTGAATGCGGCCGTCTCTAGAGCGTATCCCCAAAACGATAGCGGTAAATCAGTAAGAGACATCATAGATCGCACTATATCTAGTAAAGTACGATTACGACGTTCGGACACACCATTACGCTGTGGTGTTCCGGGTGGCGTGAGTTGCGAAACTATTCCACAATTTTTCAAATGTACACCAAACTCGTAACTCAAATATTCTCCTCCACGATCAGATCGTAGGAATTTTATTTTCTTGTTACGATGATTTTCAACTTCACTCTGAAATTCTTTGAACTTTTCAAATGTTTCAGACTTGTGTTTCATTAAGTAGATATACCCATATCTGCTTAATTCATCCGTGAAGGTGAGAAAATAACGATATCCGCCATGAGCCTCAACATTCATCGGACCACATACATCTGTATGTATGATTTCCAACAAATCTGTTGCTCTCTCCATAGTACCGGAGAACGGTGTTTTTGTCATCTTACCCATAAGGCACGATTCGCAAGTACCAAGTGATTCATAATCAAGTGGTTCCAAAAGCCCATCAGTATGGAGTTTCTTCATGCGCTTTATACCGATATGACCCAAACGGCAGTGCCACAAATAAGTTGCACTATCATTATCAACTCTGCATCTTTTGGTTTCAACACTATGAATATGTGTGCCACTACTATCGAGATTTAATAAGAATAGACCACTCTTTAAGGGTGCGTGACCATAAAAGATATTACTCATGTAAATAGAACAACCATTATTCTCTGATTTAAATGAATAACCGTCTCGCATCAAACAAGATCCAGATATAATGTTCATGCTTAACGCTGGCACCAAATAACAATTATTTAGGTCTAATATTAATCCCGAAGGTAGATGTAGAGGTAGCGTGCCGACTACGATCACATCGACTTTGGAACCATTTCCCACGCGCATCGTCACCTCGTCCTTAGCCAATCTTCGCTTAATCCGTAGTCCCTGTTTCGAGTTGCAAATATCAGCAATAGAACCAGTATCAAATACCCAGGTGCTACTGCGAGCATTAGTAAGGTACACATCAATAACATGTATATCACATATACCTTTGTTCACCTTGCCATCCTTCTTATCCGCCAAATACTTGGGGCAGTTCCACTTCCAGTGACCAGTCTGCTTGCAGTAGAAGGACTTAGTTTCAGGCTTAGGTCCAGGTTTGGGTTTCTTCTCTTGAGTAGCAACTTGCTTGCTGTTCTTTTTGAAGTTCCCCTTCTTCTTCCCTTTGCCCTTTTTCTTGAAACTAGTGGTCTTGTTGACCATCAACACTTGATGCTCCTTCTTGATTGCTACCTCCGCAGCTTTCAGCATTGTGAAGAGCTCGGGAATAGTCTTATTCATCCCTTGCATATTATAGTTCATCACAAAGCTCTTATAGCTTGGTGGCAGTGATTGGAGAATTCTATCAATGAGGCAATCATCTGGAAGATTAACTCCTAATTGAATCAAGTGATTATTATACCCAGACATTTTGAGTATATGCTCACTGACAGAACTGTTCTCCTCCATCTTGCAGCTATAGAACTTATTGGAGACTTCATATCTCTCAATCCGGGCATTTGCTTGAAATATTAACTTCAGCTCTTGGAACATCTCATATGCTCCATGACGTTCAAAACGTCGTTGAAGTCCCGATTCTAAGCCGTAAAGCATGGCACACTGAACTATCGAGTAGTCATCAGCTTTGCTCTGCCAGACGTTCATAACATCTGGTGTTACTCCAGCAGCAGGCCTGGCACCCAGCGGTGCTTCCAGGACGTAATTCTTTTGTGCAGCAATGAGGATAATCCTAAAGTTATGGACCCAGTCCGTGTAATTGCTACCGTCATCTTTCAACATTGCTTTCTCAAGGAACGCATTAAAATTCAACGGAACAACAGCACGGTCCATCTATCTACAATCAAGCATAAACAAGCAAGATACTATCAGGTACTAAGTTTCCTGATAAATTTAGGTTCAATTAATCATATTACTTAAAGAACTCCCACTTAGATAGACATCCCTCTAATGCTCTAAGTGATTACGTGATCCAAATCAACTAAACCATGTCCGATCATCACGTGAGATGGATTAGCTTCATTGGTGAACATCACTATGTTGATCATATCTACTATATGATTCACGCTCGACCTTTCGGTATCCATGTTCTGAGGCCATATCTTTATATGCTTGGCTCGTCAAGTATAACCTGAGTATTCCGAGTGTGCAACTGTTTTGCACCGGTTGTATTTGAACGTAGAGCCTATCACACCCGATCATCACGTGGTGTCTCAGCACGAAGAACTTTCGCAACGGTGCATACTCAGGGAGAACACTTCTTGATAATTAGTGAGAGATCATCTTATAATGCTACCGTCAATCAAAGCAAGATAAGGTGCATAAAAGATAAACATCACATGCAATCAATATAAGTGATATGATATGGCCATCATCATCTTGTGCTTGTGATCTCCATCTTCGAAGCACCATCGTGATCACCATTGTCACCGGCGCGACACCTTGATCTCCATCGTAGCATCGTTGTTGTCTCGCCAATCTTATGCTTCCACGACTATCGCTACCGCTTAGTGATAAAGTAAAGCATTACAGCGCGATTGCATTGCATACAATAAAGCGACAACCATATGGCTCCTGCCAGTTGCCGATAACTCGGTTACAAAACATGATCATCTCATACAATAAAATTTAGCATCATGTCTTGACCATATCACATCACAACATGCCCTGCAAAAACAAGTTAGATGTCCTCTACTTTGTTGTTGCAAGTTTTACGTGGCTGCTACGGGCTTAAGCAAGAACCAATCTTACCAACGCATCAAAACCACAACGATAGTTTGTCAAGTTGGTGCTGTTTTAACCTTCGCAAGGACCGGGCGTAGCCACACTCGGTTCAACTAAAGTTGGAGAAACTGTCACCCACTAGCCACCTCTATGCAAAGCACGTCGGGAGAACCGGTCTCGCGTAAGCGTACGCGTAATGTCGGTCCGGGCCGCTTCGTCCAACAATACCGCCGAACCAAAGTATGACATGCTGGTAAGCAGTATGACTTATATCACCCACAACTCATTTGTGTTCTACTCGTGCATATAACATCAACATATAAAACCTAGGCTTGGATGCCACTATTGGGGAACGTAGTAATTTCAAAAAATTTCCTACGCACACGCAAGATCATGGTGATGCATAGCAACGAGAGGGGAGAGTGTGATCTACGTACCCTTGTAGACCGACAGCGGAAGCGTTAGCACAACACGGTTGATGTAGTCATACGTCTTCACGGCCCGACCGATCAAGCACCGAAACTAAGGCACCTCCGAGTTTTAGCACACGTTCAGCTCGATGACGATCCCCGGACTCCGATCCAGCAAAGTGTCTGGGAAGAGTTCCATCAGCACGACGGCGTGGTGACGATCTTGATGTTCTACCGTCGCAGGGCTTCGCCTAGGCACCTCTACAATATTATCGAGGATTATGGTGGAAGGGGGCACTGCACACGGCTAAGAATATGATCACGTGGATCAACTTCTGTCTATGGGGTGCCCCCTGCCTCCGTATATAAAGGACCAAGGGGGGGGGTGCGGCCGGCCAGGAGGAGGGCGCGCCAGGAGGAGTCCTACTCCCACCGGGAGTAGGATTCCCCCCTTTCCTAGTTGGAATAGGATTCGGGAAGGGGGAAAGGAGAGAGAGATGGAAGGGGGGCGCCGCCCCCCTCTCCTTGTCCTATTCAGACTAGGGGGGGAGGGGCGCGCGGCCCAGCCCTAGCCACCTCTCCTCTCTTCCACTAAAGCCCACTAAGGCCCATATACCTCCCGGGGGGTTTCCGGTAACCTCCCGGTACTCCGGTAAAATCCCGATTTCACCCGGAACACTTCCGATATCCAAATATTGGCTTCCAATATATCAATCTTTATGTCTCGACCATTTCGAGACTCCTCGTCATGTCCGTGATCACATCCGGGACTCCGAACAAACTTCGGTACATCAAAATGCATAAATTCAGAATATAACTGTCATCAAAACCTTAAGCGTGCGGACCCTACGGGTTCGAGAACAATGTAGACATGACCGAGACACGTCTCCGGTCAATAACCAATAGCGGAACCTGGATGCTCATATTGGCTCCCACATATTCTAAGAAGATCTTTATCGGTCAGACCGCATAACAACATACGTTGTTCCCTTTGTCATCGGTATGTTACTTGCCCGAGATTCGATCATCGGTATCTCAATACCTAGTTCAATCTCGTTACCGGCAAGTCTCTTTTCTCGTTTCGTAATACATCATCTTGCAACTAACTCATTAGTTGTAATGCTTGCAAGGCTTATGTGATGTGCATTATCGAGAGGGCCCAGAGATACCTCTCCGACATTCGGAGTGACAAATCCTAATCTCGAAATACGCCAACCCAACATGTACCTTTGGAGACACCTGTAGAGCACCTTTATAATCACCCATTTACATTGTGACGTTTGGTAGCACACAAAGTGTTCCTCCGGCAAACGGGAGTTGCATAATCTCATAGTCATAGGAACATGTATAAGTCATGAAGAAAGCAATAGCAACATACTAAACGATCGGGTGCTAAGCTAATGGAATGGGTCATGTCAATCAGATCATTCACCTAATGATGTGATCCCATTAATCAAATAACAACTCTTTGTCCATGGTTAGGAAACATAACCATCTTTGATTAACGAGCTAGTCAAGTAGAGGCATACTAGTGACACTCTGTTTGTCTATGTATTCACACATGTATTATGTTTCCGGTTAATACAATTCTAGCATGAATAATAAACATTTATCATGATATAAGGAAATAAATAATAACTTTATTATTGCCTCTAGGGCATATTTCCTTCAAGTATGGCCGTGTGAGTGCTTTGGAAACATCTAAGCTAGTCTGGGACTGGCTCTCCAAGGTCAATGAAGGCGTCTCAACCCAGAGAGATCAGAGAATCAGTGTCCTTCGCAACCTCTTCAACCACTTCAAGAGAAATGACAATGAGAATGTCCAGCTCATGTTTGATCGACTCACTGACATCACAAATGAGCTTCAAGCTCTCGGTGCCACTGAGATCACCAAGCATGAAGTCGTCAAGACACTCCTGAGATCACTTGACAGCTCGTTTGACACCCTAGCCCTGATGATTCAAGAACGTCCTGACTTCAAGACACTCGATCCGTCTGACATACTTGAGAGGCTCAACACACACGAGTTTCAGCTTTCTGAGAAAAGAGACATCTACGGTCCCAACTATGGGCGAACTCGTGCCTTGAAGGCAAAAGTTGTCTCCTCATCTGAAGAAGAATCTGACAGCAGTTCTGATGATCCTGAAGACATTGGAAAGGAGCTTGCTATGCTTGTGAAGAAGTTCCAAAAATTCACCAAGAAGAAAGACTTCAGAAAGTCTTCATGATCAAGCTCAAGGAATAATGAAGCTTCTGCTCATGACTACAAGAAGAGAACATGCCACAAGTGCAAGAAACCTGGCCGCTACATCTTTGAGTGTCTGCAGTGGGACAATGAGAACAAGAAGAAGAAGAAGAGCAAGGAGTATGACTCTGACGACAAGAAGAAGAAGAAATACTCAAAGTCTTCTTCCAAGTCTTCCTCAAAGTCTTCATCACACAAGAAGAGCTCATCTGGCAAGGCACGTGCGTTTGTTGGCAAGGAAATGGATTCAGAGGAGGAGTCCGCTTCGGAGGAGGCGGAGGTGGAGTCTGAGGAGGAGTCCGATTCTGGCGTTGCGAGTCTGGCTACAACATACGTTGCCAAGTCCATCTTCAACACGGAAGACAATGACTTCATCACCGACGATGATGCAAATGACAAGGACTACTCTACTCCTACCTACTTCTTCATGGCATGCGGTGCCAAGGTAAACACACGCACTACTCACTATCAAACATCTAGTGAAGATGACTCTGATTGTGGTTCCAAACCCAGCTACAAAACACTTGCTAAAATTGCAACTGAAGAACAGAAAGCTATGGAACATATTCAAAAACTGTTAGACAACAGTGATGATCTGTTAGATGCTGAAATGACTCGATCTCAGTCCTTAATTGAAGACATAAAAAAATCTTCACGTTAAGTATGAGGAACTTGAAAGTCGTCATGAAACGCTCTCAAAAACTCATGAAAAGCTTTCCTATGATTATCTTCAAAGGAAGCAAGATCTTGAGAAATTGAGAGCGGCTCATGAAGATCTTCAAAAGGAAAACGAGTCACTTCGCGCCGAACAGATCAGTTCCGCTCAGGAAGGATTTGAACCACCATGTCTTAAATGCATTGAGCGTGACAACGCTACTTTTGTTGTTGAGTGTTCTACTGCTGCTACTGTTGCAATATCTTCAACTGTTGATGTGGTAACTAACCCCTCTGCTGAGGATACCACTGCTATTGCTGATGAGAATGCTAGGTTGAAGACATTGCTTGAAACAAGGATGTACAAAAGTCTCAAAGGGCATCAGACACTATGTGATGTCCTCAAAAGGTAGATCCTGAACCGAAACCCTAGGAAAGAGGGTGTTGGGTTTGAAAGGAAAATGAATGTTGATGGCTCTTACTGGAAACCTGAGCAGTACCCCAAAACCACATGGGTTGCTGCAAAGGAACCTTCAGCAGATCCATCCACCCTATCTGGCTTCACTGGTGCTAATCCCATTTATTGATGAATCCTTTGATGCAAACTATAAACTGTTTAAGAATCAGAATGGTGAAGTGTTTGCTAGGTATATTGGTACTAACTGCAGGAATGGGCCGCCTATGAAGAAAGTCTGGGTGCCGAAAAGATGTTTGGAGAATCTTCCTGTGAATGTTGTCATGACACCACACATGAAGAAGACAAACCCCAGACCACAGACTTCATACGGTCCAAAGGCTTCATACAGATAGAGGACTCACCTAAGTCGCACTAACACAAATGTTTTGCAGGGAAACCTTACTCAGGCCTATGAATATGAGCGTGTTTCATCAAACCGCCATGTTCATAAGACCAAGAACTACTCTGCTTATTCTTATGAGTACTACTGTCCACCTTCAAGACTTTTTGCTGGGCTCCAAAGCCAAAGTTCTCAGATGCTGCACTTAGACTCAATTCTTCGAAGCCACCCTTGAAGATGTGGGTGGCTAAGAAAGCTTAACTCTCTTTTGCAGGGAAAGGTCTCCAGCCGAAAACCAAAATCGTCTGAAGCTATTGCTGGGGACCTTAAACATCTTGTAGGGCGCAAGATCAAATGCCCAAATGGTCTTATTATGTATTTTGTTCTTGAGTCGCTTGCTACTTGCCCTATCAGTCCTAACCTCGATCTAAGCTTTCATAATCCACTTGCTCATCAAATGTTTATGCTTCACAATTCTCTTCGTGAAGCCTATCCCCCTAACTGCACTGTAGGGTATGACGCCAGCTGCTTCAGAATGGATTATTGATAGTGGGTGTACTAATCACATGACTGGCAAGCGAAGCCTTCTCATGGACTCAACCTTATGTCCATCTGATAAGAGTCACATCACATTTGCTGACACTGGTAAAAGCAAGGTATTGAGTCTAGGTAGAGTTGCAATTTCAAAGGATCAACACATGGATAAAGTCATGCTTGTTGAATCCCTTGGTTTCAACTTAATGTCTGTCTCAATGCTTTGCGATTTAAACATGATTGTGATGTTTGGAAAATATCGTTGCCTTGTTGTAATGGAATCTGACAAGTCTCTAGTGTTTGAAGGGTATCAGAAAGATGATTTTTACGTGGTAGATTTCTCAGCAGGACCACAACTTGACGTATGTCTTTTAGCAAAAGCTTCTGAATGCTGGCTCTGGCATCGGAGGCTAGGGCATGCTGGCATGAGGAACCTGCACACCCTTGCAAGGAAGAAGCATGTCACAGGCATCGAGGGCGTCAAGTTCAAGAAAGATCACTTATGCGGTGCCTGTGAAGCAGGAAAGATGACGAGGGCCAAGCATCCCTCGAAGACAATCATGACAATGACTCAACCCTTCGAACTGCTCCACATGGACCTTTTCGGTCCCACTCATTACTCAACTCTTACTACTACTGCTTGTCTCTATGGCTTTGTCATTGTTGATGATTATTCAAGATATACCTGGGTGCATATAATCCTCTACAAGACTGAAGTGCAGGATGTCTTCAGACGCTTCGCTAATCGAGCCATGAACAACTATGGCGTCAAGATCAAGCACATCAGAAGTGACAATGGCACTGCAAGAACACTGGTCTAGACACTTATCTTGATACTTTGGGCATTACACATGAATTCTCAGCTCCGTACACACCGCAGCAGAATGGCGTCATGGAACACAAGAACAGAACACTTATTGAGATGGCCCGGACGATGCTTGATGAATACAAGACTCCAAGAAAGTTCTGGCCTGAAGCCATTGATACTGCATGCCACATCATCAACCGTGTTTATCTTCACAAGCTTCTCAACAAGACATCCTATGAGCTCCTTACTGGCAAGAAGCCAAATGTCAGTTACTTCAGAGTATTTGGTGCCAGGTGCTGGATCAAGGATCCACATCACACTTCAAAATTTGCACCAAAAGCACATGAAGGTTTTATGGTTGGATATGGAAAGGATTCGCACTCCTACAGAGTCTTCAACCTTTTTCACTATAAAGTGGTTGAAACAGTGGATGTGCGGTTCGATGAGACTAATGGCTCACAAAGAGAGCACCTGCCAAACGTGCTAGATGAAGTTCCATCCAGTGAATCAATCAAACTTATGGGAACTGGAGAAATCATACCATCTGAATGTTAGCCTGAAGAGGAACTTATCATCTCCGCACCTGATCAAACTAAAGACAATGCTCAGCCTGAAGACAATCCTTCTAACGATGACAATGATCAGCAAGAGCAAAATCTTCGTCCTGTACATCCTCGTGTTGCAAATGAAGTACAGATTGAGAGAATAATTGATAGCATCAATGCACCAGGTCCACTCACTCGTTCGAGGGCAACACAGCTAGCAAATTTCTGTGGGCACTTCGCATTCGTCTCAATATCTGAACCCAAGAAAGTTGAAGAAGCCTTCATGGAACCTGAATGGATTCAAGCTATGCAAGAAGAGCTTCAACAGTTTGAGCTGAATAATGTATGGGAACTGATTAAGCGTCCTGATCCTCGCAAGCACAATATAATAGGCACCAAATGGATATATCGCAACAAGCAAGATGAGCATGGTCAAGTTGTCAGAAACAAAGCTCGTCTCGTTGCTCAAGGGTACACTCAATTTGAAGGGATTGACTTCGATGAAACATTTGCTCCTGTGGCTAGACTTGAAGCCATACGCATACTGCTGGCCTATGCATATCGTCATAACATTCTTCTGTATCAAATGGATGTGAAGAGCGCTTTTCTCAATGGCAAGATTGAAGAAGAAGTGTATGTTGCACAACCGTCTGGCTTTGAAGATCCAAAACATCCTGATATGGTGTACAAGCTCAACAAGGCACTTTATGGCCTCAAACAAGCCCCTAGGGCTTGGTATGACACACACAAAGACTTCCTGAAGAGCAAATGCTTCAAACCTGGTTCCCTCGACCCCACTCTCTTCACGAAGACATATGATGGTGAACTGTTTGTATGCCAAATATATGTGGATGACATTATCTTCGGCTGCACCAATTAGAAATACACTGACGAGTTTGGATATATGATGCAAGAGCAATATCAGATGTCCATGATGGGTGAGCTGAAGTTCTTCCTTGGTCTTCAAATACGTCAGCAACACAACGGCATCTTTATATCTCAAGAGAAATACCTCAAAGATTGCCTGAAGAAATTTGGAATGCAAGATTGCAAAGGCTACACGACGCCAATGCCAGCCAAACATCATCTGGGTCCCGGCGACAATGGTAAAGAGTTCGATCAAAAGGTATACCGCTCCATGATTGGTTCTTTACTTTATCTATGTGCATCTAGGCCAGATATTATGCTTAGTGTTTGCATGTGTGCTCGATTCCAAGCGGCACCAAAGGAATTGCATCACTTAGCCGTGAAGCGAATTCTCAGATATTTGGCTCACACCCCAACACTAGGATTGGTATCCAAAGGGCTCAGAGTTTGATCTGGTTGGATTCTCGGATGCTGATTATGCTGGTGACAAGGTGGATCGCAAGTCTACATCAGGCACATGTCATTTTCTGGGACGATCACTTGTATGTTGGTCTTCAAAGAAGCAGAACTGTGTATCTCTCTCCACTGCTGAATCTGAATACATTGCTGCTGGATCTTGCTGCGCTCAGCTTCTATGGATGAAGCAAACACTCAAAGACTATGGCATTCATATGAAGCAAGTGCCACTCTACTGCGACAACGAAAGCACCATCAAGATTGCCAACAACCCAGTTCAGCACTCGAAGACAAAGCACATTGAAATTCGTCATCACTTTCTCAGAGATCATGTTGTGAAGGAAGATATTGATATCATACACGTCAACACTGAAGAGCAATTGGCAGATATCTTCACCAAGCCCTTGGATGAGAAGAGGTTTTGCAAGTTACGGTGTGAGCTAAATATCTTGGAATCCTCAAATGTCCTGTGATCAGGCACACATCCTAACACTTATGCATATTGATGACTTAGATGTGCAACACACGAAGTAAAGTATATCTTCAATCAATGAAGACTTACATTCTAAGTGTGAATACATTAATGTGGAATTTGACTTCGGAGCACCACGATAATTGTGCGCCGTGTCTGGGTCTAATACTTCCTATACGGTGGGTAACGCCACCGCCAAATTTCTCTGTTTGAAGTGTTTCACTCATGGCGTTACGTTTGGTATGTCTTCACATTTGGTTTGGCTTCAATCTCAACTTGTCTTCATGATTATCTTCACTATGTTGATT
>NC_041382.1:404196956-404218810 GCF_002162155.2 Triticum dicoccoides | reverse complement strand
TTCTGTCCTCTACAACATTCACTTATAGCTATGTCCTCTTGTTGAATCTTTTGAACTAAGTGAGTGTGATTGGACCCTAACCTCTCTATGCTTTGTATCTCAAACTCTATCTCTCCAAATCATATGCATTCTGTTGAAACTGTCGAATATCTTCTCTGCGTCCTTGTCAGCAGATGATACATAGACAAACATTCAGTCTGTTTTCAATGCTAAATCCTTTCACCTGAAACCCGGAAAAGTGGGAACGACCACCCGACAATCCAGGTGTGCGTGGGAACGTGGAACAACCTCCGATATGTTGCATGATAGCCACGTGCCCTTCAGATGTGAATCGCCAGGGGCACCTGTGTAATAACACTGTGCCGTCCCTGTCCCTATAAATACACGCCTCACCACATTCATTATCCTTTCTTCCACTCTCGCACAAACCCTAGCACCACCGCTAGCCCTCAACGACGCCGACGACGAAGCGCATAGCTGCCGCGACCTCACCGACGCCGTCTTCACGCCGGCCGCGGACATCGTCTTCTCCGCCGTCGCCGTAGGTGTCCTCCGTCGCCAATTTAGGGCACGGACGATCGAACCGCTCGACCTCCTCTCCCACTCTGTCTAGCAGTTCTTCGTGTGGTAAATAAAACTTCCTTTTTACGGCCCCTTTGATCCTATAGATTCATCACTTTCTACCACAAGCAGTTTCTGTTCACACAAGTTGGATCTATTTCATACTGCATCTCATAATATGCCTAGTATGTTCACTTATGCTTCACAAAGTAGTTAGATTCCTCACTTGTACTTATTCGTGGATTCGTACAAATCTGGAACCAACTCTCTATCACTACAACAGGAACCCCCCTTCAGCAACGCATCGATATGTTGTCGTATGTCCATATATATGTTGCTAGGGTATACACCAACGGATTAGTATGTGTTGCCATTGGTGGCGTTGCAAGGGTCTACTACAACATATATACATGCGTTGGTAAACGGCGTGTAGAAGTGTTGTAAGATAACAACACATAGAGTTAGATCTTAAAAACATTTCATATGCGTTGGTGGCTGCCCTCCACAAAAGGATTTTCAAATGGACATAAGAGATCATTGCAACTAGTAGAAACTTTGTTAGATCGCATGAACAATGAATGATATTTTATACATTGCCATCAAGAATTATGAGGTAACGAATAGGAGCCACAATATACAATAAAAAAGTCGGATGTATTAAATCAATCGTGTTGCATTACAGAGAACACATTCCAAAGATTACAAGATGTGAAACTATCTAGTAGTAGCCCAATTGTCGACCTTGCAATCAACTACAATGGTTGAAACATTGGCCCTTAAAATGACAGTCTAATTATCTAATATTGGCCACATTCTTAACCTTGCAATCAACATCTGAGCCAAGCATCATCAATTTCTTGGCAATCTACAACAACAAATAAATGAGATGAGTAAGTTATGGAGAAAATCATGTTAAAGAAGTAAATTTTGAAAGGAGGGGCACCATGGTAGCTCTGTACACAGATTATATATCTTTTGTTTTAAACTCCAGATTCAACATATGGAATTGTAATTTGGAAGATCAAATATATGTATACTGACATTAAATTTGATCGATTGACAAATTGTAACCTTGTGAGCCAATAACACCCTTGGTGAACAGGAGAAACAAAATTAACTTTTGACCTTACAAAACACACTGTAGATCAGCTGTCAGTCATTAATAAATCATTATTCATGCACAGGTCTCGAGCCCAAATTGTTTACCTCATTTTTTAAATTACAGTATACTGAATATGAACTCTAAGTTCATCTAAAATCTCGAGAAAGTGATATTAGTATGCCGGAAATATATCTAATAAATAATTAGATTTTTCAAGGGACATGGTTTAGTATTTCACGCAAGTGATTACTATCCGAATAGGCATGCTACTTTTTCAACAATGTACAGTAAGTGTCGTTTGAACCCAAAAAATTGCTGCAAAAAAGAATGCTATGTCAGTTTAAAGTACATTGCTAAATGAGATGGGCAATGCAAAAACAAAACATCTTGGGGTTATGTCATTTTAATTTTCCTAGTACTGTACATGCAGCTAACTTTTCGCCTTGGCCAAACAGTTACCAGTAGAAAATCAATAGCTACAAGTATACCCACTTATATCAACATAACGTCTTAGTGCTGCATCTTGCATTATATATATTCACTGCATAGCGTGGCCGAGTCGCTCCTGTCCATAAAGGAGACGCACCGAACCTCCGCCTGTGCATCCCATCAAGGAGCCTTTGTTCCTGCCCTGCACGTTGACAACTAAGCCAAATTTTAAACCAAAAAATGATCATAGTGGAGGCTGGAAGGGCAACCAGATGGATAATATTGGTGTAACTGATGGTGCGGACACCAAAATATATTATATGAAGTGGGGCAGCACAAGAAACATACAGAACCTAGAGGAGCAAGTTAAGATGCGTAGGGATGTGCCTGTCTAACTCATTACTTTAGTACAAAGCATGTCAAACAAACTAATGAGATTCACACTGACAAGGGGATCTTTTTTTATCCTCAAAGTAATCAAAATGTCATTAATCGCTAGTAGTGTTGTCCTATTGATCCTTGAAGGAATCCTCTTTGATAACATGGTCACAACTAGGATAAATTTGAGATAATATGGCAGCTAATTGAACGAGTCTATGAGGATTAACTTCAATTGAAAATATTAGTAATTAAGTATTCACCTACATAGCAGCAAAAAAATCAAAAAAATCTAATGCATCACAAAAACAGTTTGTCAGAAAAAGAGGAAATAAATATTCTTCCTGAATTAACACAGATAGCCACGGCGGTTCCATATATCTAATCAGTTAGGTAAGTAGAAACAACTAGCACATGGAGAACTAGATAGTAAACATCCCTAAAATTGAACGTCTAGAAAGGAGAAGCGGGCTCTTGGGCCTGCCCTGCTCTACAACAGTACTACAGCGGGAAATCCAGCGCAGATATGTTGAAATACTAAAATGACTAAGAATTCAAGGATCCATATTCCAGAAAAGAAACATGGATGCGTCGCCACCGACGCTTGTGGATCAGATCGATGGAAGGCAGGACTTGCGACTGAGAAAGGTTGTACTGAGAAAAGAGGAGGAGCAGTATGTACGATGAATGATGATGTTGTGGTGGCGGAGGCAGAGGGAGACCTCGAAACTGCGCTCAAACGAGGCGGCGAGTGTAGTGTCCAGCTCTAGCTGGCTCACCATCTTGATGGCGATATTGCAGACGGCATACCAGACATGAACCTGGCCCGGATCTCAAACTCGGATAGGTCGGCGTTCCGGACGTCCTCGCCGTCGCCCCAGATCGTGGTGGCCATCAGCTAAATCAATTCCAAAATTTCCCGCGAGAAAGATTTGGGTGAGGGGATTCTGCTGGTGTTTCTTGATCCTTTCTCGACCCTGCATCTCAGTACCTTGCTCCGGGATAAGCATGCCAGGAGACTTGATCTGCGTTTGATCAGAAAACCAACCAAGAGGGTGGAGAGGAGATGATTGTGGAGACGGAGAGGAAGATTAGGAGAAGGTGGGTACGGGGAGGAGGTTAGCTTTTTTTTAGTGGAGAGGAGAAAAGGAAGGGGAGGAGGTTAGCTATTCATGGGGAGGTGGGAGAGGTTGAGGCCACCGCCCAACAACGCGTGATGTCTCTCCGTTGCTAAGTATGTGTTGGTGTATGTATGTTCTTGTTGTAGTGTATCTATGAGTGAATGTCTTCGCACTATGAGGTCAATGTCTTCTAAACTGATTTATCTTCAAAATCTTCTGAGAATGCATATGACCTCTTCCCTTTCCCTCGCACCTTAATGCTGTCACAGGTACATGTCCTTGGGAGAATCCCTTGGTTCTCATTGTCTGCATTCATTTGCAGAATTCTTACAGCATCATATAAATTCTCCCGAAGCCAGTTCCTGTTTGACCAGCAAGCGGAAACCTTTGAACGTGTTGAAGCCATTCAGTTTGAAGTTCATGGCTACAGAGAAATCAGCAAGGAAGGGTGGCAGACAGCGTCGAGGGGGAACATCAAGAGATCTGCATGATGACCTCTCAGAGCTGTACAAGACAGATCCAGAAGAGGATTACAATCAGCGCAAGACACGAATCCAATGGAGTCGAAGATACTGGGCCGAGCAATGGTTCAAGTACAGGTTTGTGACCTAGGAATATGCTGAGAAGAATGCCATCAAGCGACCATGGGGAGACATCCTATACAGAAATCTTCAACCCAGGTCCAGAGATGAAGCCATTGAACAAGGCTTCTATCCCTGCATGGTCCGTGGACCACAGCCTGCGGATGCAGACCCATCGTCATTGCTATGGTGTCGTGACGACAAGTTGTTCAAGCGCAACTTCCAGTTTGCCAAGAATTCGGCTAAGCAAAACAAGAAGTCATTGGGACTAGACTTTAACCCTGGTCCTTCTGCTCCCCGTGCCGATGGCACCCGCGAAGCTGAACCCAATCTTGTTGGGCCCTTCTACAACCTAGAAGGTCTCATCACTCATATCATGGTTCAAGGGACAGCCGTGGATGAGCCTGCAGATGACGCTGAATCTGATGAAGCGCCTGCACCGCCGAAGCCAAAGAAACTGAAGAAGCCTAAAGCTTCAAAGTCTGCCTCAGCACCAAAAATCTTACGGGCGAAGCCACTGGCTACTGCACCTCCTGAAGACAGTGTGCAGTCTGAAGATCTATCACGCATATCCAAGAAGACTGAGATGAGAAAGAGTACTGATCAGGCACTGACTGCTGCTGCTATTCTGCGCAATGATGCCATTGATCTGTCCAGCGATGAAGATCTTGCATTTGACGCTCTTGAGCAACTGATCAAGAGCAAGGAAGAAGCAGAGATCTTCAATGATTTGCCTCTCTTTGATGTGGCAATCATCCATAACTTCATCGATGAGTGGTTTGACACGCCCAACCTTAGCTTTGAAGATCTGCAACTTCCAATTGGCCTCAGTGTCGCCTTCGCTGGCGCCATTGCTTCTGAGCTAGCACTAGCTCAGCGCATCATTGAACTGAAGCAAAAGATCGACTATGAGAAAGCTCAGTTCAAGAAGCACATGGCCAAGCTCAGCGTGCAAGATGTCAAAAATTTCAAGATCATGTTGCACGAGCTCAAAGAAGCCTTTCTCAAGAAGCGTGAAGAAGCTAAAGGTTCTCGTGAGCGCATGAAGAGCCTGGCTGACAAGTGTGTGCAAGCCTACAATGAGGCTGAGAAGCGCAAGGCTCTTGGTCGTCCTGGCATCGACCCCAGAATGGCTGCAAAGAAGAAAAGCCCTCAACTGACCAATCTGCACCTTCAAGGAAGGAAGAACCTCGCATAGTCTTCCCAAGCAGCATGACTGGCTCAAAGCCAAAGGTCAGGTCAACCGCTTCAGAACTGAAGAAGACGAGGACTGCCGAGGCTGAAGCCAGAAAAAGGAAAAATCCTGAAGCTTCTGATGTCGCTCCCTCTAAGAAGAAGCGCAAAACCAAGAAGGATTGGACTGCTCCCACAGAGCCCTTAGTTGTTGAACCTATCTCAATGGTTCGTACTGCATCTGAACACCACGAGCGCCAACTGATTGTTCATGAGCCTGCTTCCACAGAGGCTCATGAAGCTGAAGACATTCCAGCAGTTGATCCCACCACTGCTGAAGACATTGGTCACCATGACAATGTTGAAGATGATGTAGTTCTTCCTCAGATCGAGCACAACTTGGTATCATCGCCTGTGCTTACGCACAGCGAACTCATCAGCATTGGTCGTCCTCTGACGCCAACTGCTCAGGATGCATCATGGGCTGATCACCCACAGAGACAAGACACTCCAAGCTCTCCCCAACCGCAAGCAACCCCATCAGTGCAAGAAGAGGATGACTGAGGCCCAGCCAACTCCATCTCCATAGGCGTCGCTAGCGCTACACTGGCTTCGCAAAGGACCAAGGCCTCAAGTCCCTCTTTCGAGCGTTCCAGAAGGAGAAGTGCACCACCAATCTGTTGCACGTCAAGTGTTTCCAGATGCCACTCCTACTATGACTGTCTCTGAATCCGAAGCCAAAATGGCTGAAGATGTTCCGGCTGCATCAGCCGATGAAGAAGAAGCCCCAAGAGTTGCTACACCCCCGCCTCACCAAGATGTTGTTCTCGAGGAGAACGTGACCGACCCTCCAGCTTCTGAAGTGGAGGTTGAGAATTGTGAGGCTGCCACTAACACCACTGAAGCCAATGACGTGGTCATGGCTGAAGACACTGTGGAGCCTGCACCTAACACTGTGCCAGAGGCCAATGAAGCCAATGATGCACCTGCAACAGATGTGCAGCCTGACGCCTCTGTTGATGCCACTGCTCCTGTTCCGCCACCAAGGCCACACACTATCGAGCAAGCATTCAACCATGGCCAACTTATCACTGTCAAATGGCCTTTTCTAACTCCTCCCCCTGCTGCTGGTCCTCTGTTTGACTATCACGTTGAGCACAGGCCTCAGGTTCATAAGCCAATGCCAAGGTTGCCCAGGTTTCTAGGTACTGCATCTGCACCCGGATCTTTCAATATCAATGGCTTCAAGGCACACAACACCTTCTTTAATAGCGCCAAGAACCCCTACACCAAGGAAAGAATATCTTCTGATCGGTTCTGGAGCTATCAGCAGCGCAGTTATTACTCATGCATTCTGTACAATCAAGGTCGCATTTTCCCACATATGCGTCTTGACACTGAAGCCATAACTGGTCTGCCCTGTTTGGAAGAAGTTCTGGATTGCTTCAGAGAGTCTGGCTTGCTGCAGTTCGTCACTGATAAGGAGCACTGGAATGAAGAATTTCTACTCCAATTCTATGCCACTCTTCATATCCGTGGCTACAACAGGGATCCGAAGACTTGGGTCCTTGAGTGGATGACAGGCAATGTTCATCATGAAGCCAAAGCCTTTGATATCATTGAGCTTACTAGCCTGCCCACTCCAGGAGATCTGTATGAACCTGGTTGTCAGCTTCACAGTGCTGCTATGGAAAGCATCTTCCACAAGCCTGAGCCCAATATGAGTCAGATGCTTAGCATGATGAAGCCTTTGCCTCCAGGTGCTGAATATCCTAAGGAGTTCTTTGTTGAAGACCTTGAGTATCTGCCACGTACTATCTATCACATCATAAGGCGAACTCTCTGGCCCATCAAAGGACATTCTCCACATGCCAAGCTAGAAGGCGCAATGAAGATGTTGGTCTTTCATATTCTGCATGGCAAAAGCTTCAATGCACAAGACTTCTTTATTCGCCAACTTGCTGCATCAGGATCTGACATTTTTGGCTTGAAGTTTTACGCTCCATGGATTATGCGGCTGATCAAACTACACTCAGCTGTCACCTATCAGCCCTCTGCTCGCAATCATTGGATCTTTCTGCCTGACATCGATATGTCAGTTGAAGCCATCTATCCAGAGCCTGCCAAGTAGCCCCTTAGTCTTCAAAATGCTGAGAATCAAAGCTTCTCTCAAAACATTGAAGGAGTTCAAGCAGTCACTCGTGTTTATCCTCTGGCTAGTACTACACGTGCACCTCATCATGCCCTCACTGAAGCCACTGAAAGCACCATTTCCCAATGGCCCAAGAAGCGATCTCGTGTTCTCAACGACCGAGAAGTTCTGGTTGCCCTTCATCAGAAATAGGATAAGCATCATGACTGGCTGAAGCGCCAAATGCAAAGCCTCTTGGTGGACGTAAATGGGATTCACAACCTTGCCACCAAGAATGCCTTTGTTGCCCATGAAACTTGTCGGCGTACATGGAAAGGGCTTACGCTTATGTGTTCTGAAGATGATCTTCAAGAGGATGGCTTCTCTGAACGCTTCAAGTTTGACTCAACACCTCCAAGAAGGACTATGTTGCGGCATACTCCGTCTCTTGGAGACTCTGAGTTCTCCTCCTCAGCTGCAACAGTGAATGCACGTGTCATCGATGGTGAAGACGATGCTACTTCACCACCTTCGGCGCGAATCACCACTGCACCGAGTTCGTCTGCACCGCCAACCAAATCCGACGACCCTGCTCCTTCACCAACTTCTCATGGGAACGAGTAGATGCTCTATGTCTTCAAACCTTTTTGGTCCTTACTGACAAAAGGGGGAGAAGCATATGAGTTTGATAGTCTTCAAGCGGGTCCATATGGGCGGTGGTTTTATATTTTGCCTAGTGTTTACAACTCCCGTGTGTTGATACATTTGGTTCTTTGAGTTGTAACACTCAAACTCGATGGTCGTCTGCTACTTATTTGCTCTTCTGTGATGCGATGATAAATTCCGCATGTGCGACGATAAATTCCGCACTTAGATCATTTTGCAGACGTCCATTTTTCATTATGCATGTCATTATCTTCACATACTTTTCATGCATGATGAATTGTCATCATAAGTTGAAGAGGATCTCCACAAGTACAACCAGCCATGTGCATTTGCATTCCAAAAGCAAATTACTTATATGCACATCTTCTGGGGGAGCCTTTGCCACTTATGAAGACAATCCCCTATCCTTTACAATTTCACATATTTTATTCCCCGTTGAAAACTTCAACTAGTTTGTCATCAATCACCAAAAAGGGGGAGATTGTAAGTGCATTTAGTGCCACCCCTAGTTGGTTTTGGAGTATTGACAACAAACCTAGTTGAGGGACTAATGTGTTTGTGAGAATTGCAGGATAACACAGGTAGAAGTCCCTCATTGATTTGGTTTTCCTACCAGAGATGACCCCTAAAAATGTATGAAGACATTGAAGTCAGAGGTGGTATGTGAAGACATTCACATTGAATACTATGATAAGAGAAGACATCGCGTGAAGACTATGGAGAGAGAAGACTTAGCAGTTTCGTCGTTCTGTGTTTTTCTTTGTTGAGTCATAGGAACCACCGTACTGTTAAGTGGGGTCCAAGAGAACCAGTCAGAATAACTGAAGTGATGCTTAACCAAAAATCCTATGTCTTCGAGTGAAGACTATGAGAGCAAATCTTGTCCAAAGTTGGATAAGTCAGCTTTGCTTGTAGCCCAAGTAAAGTTGTCATGTGTGTTTGAAATCTGACCGTTGGAACATGTGTCAGTTCCTTAGTGACCAAGGGTCATTTTGGACAAATCAGGCCAGGTTGCCTAGTGGCTATAAATAGCCCACCCCCTACAACCATAAATGGTCGGCTGCTCAGAGCTAGAGTACGGCTTTTGTCGTTTGAGAGCAACCCACCTCGAAGCCTTTGAGAGAGAATTCCTTGCGAGGATAAAGCCCTAAACACCGAGAGCCAAAGAGTGTTAGGCATCACTTAAGTCTTCCTGTCTGTGTGATCTGAAGACTTATTACATTTGAGGACTGTGAATCCTCTAGCCGGTTAGGCGTCGCATTCTGAGCATCCAAGAGTCATTGTGGATCACCGGTGAAAGAAGTCTGTGAAGGTTTGGAAGTCTACCTTGAAGACTTACCAAAGAGATTGGGCGAGGACTGGGTGTCCTTAGCTCAAGGGGAATAAGGTGAAGACGAGGTCTTCTGAGTTGAATCTCAGCCTCCCTAACCAGACATACAGTTGTCACAACAACTGGAACTGGTCCAACAAATCATTGTCTTCAACGAGTCACCGGTTTCATCCTTCCCTTCCCTTTACTTGCTGTTGGTCCTTGTGAAGTCATTGTATGATTGAATTATCTTTTGTCTTCACTGAGTGACTGGTTGTTCTGATTGGCTTCACAATATCTTCCTACCTGATCTTTACCGCCTAGCTGCTATTAGTCATTGTGCTTTCACTTCATTGAATACTTGACCATGGTTTGCCTAGTGTAGTCTACCTTCCGCTGCATGGTAATAGGTTTATTTCTATAGTTTGTCTTCGAAACTTCCATGTTTTGAAGACTTTCATAAAAATCGCCAATTCACCCCCCTCTAGTCGATCACTAGCACTTTCACTATGGCCTGCCACCCAGGCTCAAAGGGATCATAATGTTATTCATGTTGGAAACTTCCGTGTGCAGCCACAAGCCATTATGGGCTCTGGCATAGTTGAGTATGTAGCGTGACTTCTTTTAGTGGTAAACTAGCAGATGTAGGGGATGTAGGTGGTACGGTTTACCAGTCGAAAGGGCAAATGCTTCTGAAAGACTGTGCCTCGGTCATCCGTTTCTCAAACATCATGTAGTGCGATAAGTCAATGGAGGAGATCGAGTCTTTTGGGGAAAAGTGTGCAAACCTCTGCATAGTGTACAAACTAATCATGGTTAGCCGTGTCCCCGGTTATGGACATCTTGAGTATCTGGTGCTTGAATTATTATGTTGATCTCATCACTCTACTTTAATTAATTTGTTGGGTTATGGATTATTATTTTGGGATTGAGATGGGGTTACCATTCTCAATGTTTATCAACCAACTTTGTAGTTAAATAAAATATATTCCTTTGTTGTAGGAAAAAACTAGCTTTCTGCGAATATAACCATAGAGCCTTCACCAGCCAAATATGCATATAGTTATAGATGCTACTTGTTCATTGCTATAGAGTAATGAACATGTAACATGTGTAACTATATGCATATTTGGCTGGTGGAGGCTCTATGGTTATCATTTGCACAAAGCTAGTTTTTCCCTACAGCAAAGGAATATATTTTATTTAACTACAAAGTTGGTTGATAAACATTGAGAATGGTAACCCCATCTCAATCCCAAAATAATAATCTGTAACCCAAAAAATTAATTAAAGTAGAGTGATGAGATCAACATAATAATTCAAGCACCAGATACTCAAGATGTCCATAACCGGGGACACGGCTAATCATGATTAGTTTGTACACTCTGTAGAGGTTTGCCCACTTTTCCCCACAAGACTCGATCTCCTCCGTTTTATTTCTCGCACTGCATGATGTTTGAGAAACGGATGACCGAGACACAGTCTTTCAGAAGTGTTAACTCGTTACGATGGGTAGATAGTACCAAGTACATCCCCTACATCTGCTAGTCTACCACTGTACGAGGTCACACAACATACTCAACCATGCCAGAGCCCATAATGGCTTGTGGCTGCACACGGAAGTTTACAGCATGAATAACGTAATGATACCTTTGAGCCTAGGTGGAAAACCATAGGATGATCACACGGATTCCCCGGGATCTCCTTAGACAATGTTGGGTTCCCCAGGTGTCCACAAACCAATCCACCAAGATGTGTATTAAAGTAGCCAGCTTAAGTTAAACCTTAGTTAACAATAATCTCTCACATCTGTCATGTAAACTCTCAAATCCAAGCCACGTCTCCGAGCATAGCATAGCGGTATAAGCATACGTAGTAACTCCCCCGGTTTGAATGCAAGACAACAGGTTCTACCTCATCAACTACTTCCCAATTCCCACAAGTTATAAAGTCCTAACTATGCAGTGTTTGAGGGTTGAAACTAATGCATAAAAACTGTGTAGTAAAGGGGTATGATCAAAGTGTTACTTGCCTTGCTGACGATCTAAAAACCCTAGTGACTCGTAGTAGCACGCTTCGCACTCTGGAAACTCTATCATGAACAAACAATAGCATACATAAGCACTCAAACATAAGATGCAAGTGGAAAACTCAAAATAAAAGATCCAAACTGAAAGTTCAACTGAAGAACTTTGATTTGCAAAAAGAATCAATCAAATCAGAGCTACGAAACAGAAACTACAATCAAAAAGAACTTCGAATTCAAATCTGCTTGAAACCAAAATTTAATTTATCAAAACCATGTTCAAGTTGATTATCTGGAAAGAGGGGAACAAGATGAAGATTTGGGCTATGGTTTCACTGGATTTGGACAAACGAGGAAAAAGTAACGAGGGTTTGAAGATCAAGGACTAATCTGTGATAAAAGTATTCACTGATAGGTCCCTGACTGAAAAATAAAAGAAAAAAACCTAACGAACGAGCATTCGTTAACAGAACTAAACCGACGAAAACCGTTCGCTAATACGGATTAACGGGCGAACCTTCGCTAATTAGGTCCGATCGGAAAAACCGAGAAAACCCTAACCCTAAAAACAAACAGGGGAAAAACCGTGCGGTTTTCGTATCGGTTAACCGGAGAAAAACGCCGGTGGCAACAGGAAGTCCGGCGTGGCTTCGGCGGTTGGCGGGGCGAGGCTTCGGCGGCAGCGGCGGCGGGAGGCGGCAGCAGCAGTAGGCGGCGGCGAGGCACGACGCGGCTGTGGCGGTGAGGAGGAGGGGCGGCTGCGGGCGGCAGGGTGAGGTGGAGGCGGCGGGGCTCGGCTTTTAAAGGCCCGAGGGGGGCGACGTGCGGCAGGGGGCGGCGATGGGCAGTCCGGCTCGGACGCCCTCGACGGCGTGCGGCGGTGGGAGTCCTCACGCCCGGGAGGAAGGCGGCGGGGCGGGGCGGCCTGGCTCGGCTGGGCCTTCGGCCCAGTCGGGCGACGTAACTGTTTTTTAAATAAATTTCACTCAAAAGAAAAAAACCTAATAAAATATAAAAAATTTCTAAAAAATACCAGAAATAATTTTCACAGTCTAAATCTAATATTTATAACACGGTGAACATTTTTCTGGCCTAAAAATGCAATTTTAAAAAATGCTTATTTTTCTAATTCAAATAAAATGCAAATAAAATAATAATTTGATTTTAAAATTTCTTCTCCAATATTACTCTCTTTTGAAGAAGTCATTTTATCTTCTGTCTTTTATTTTTATTATTGGAGATAATTGGAGAGAAAAATATGTAAAATCAAATTGATCCTCTTCTCAAATTTGAGAAAAATTCAAATATGAAAATTTGTGAAACCTCCAACTCTTTCTTTGGGTCCTTGAATTGCTTAATATTTATAGGATCACACCCAAATGCAAAGAAAAATATGATATGCATATGATGACCTATGTATAACATCCAAATTGAAAAATTGGGATGTTACACAAGTTGCCTTCGTCTCTTCGTTGTTGAGGATGACATACAATTGGAAGGTGCTGGCACTCAACACTTGAGAGATTATGAATGGTCATTCCCAAGGCGGAGCGAGCTTGTGGGATTTCGAACTAGGTCCTCGACTACAATGGTTCGTCCACGCACGTGCCGACTGTGATACACAACAACTGTTGATTAACATCGAGGCGAGCTAGAGCGAGCTCTGGGGCCTCCTCCAAGAGATCAAGCCCATTTTAGCACACCTCTTCTTCTTCGGCTTCTGTGTACACCAGCACTCGGGGTGATCCATGGAGCACATCACCCGGCATTATGGCTTCCACTCCATATGTCATGAAGTAAGGTGTGAATTGAGTGGGTCTGTTTGGAGTCGTCTGCAGGCTCCATAGTACTAAGGGGAATTCTTCGACCCATACTACGACTGCTCTCTCAAGTGGGTTGAGTAGGCGTGGCCGTATCCCCTGAAGGATCAAACTGTTGGAGCGCTCTACCTGCCCATTTGACTGAGGATGTGCGATGGACGCAAAATGGACTCGATTGCCTTGGGTCCAACAAAACTCTTTAAATTCTTCTGATTTAAGGTTTGTTCCATTATTAGTGATGATATCATGGGGAATGCCAAACTGAAAGATTACCCCTCTCATGAAGTTGATTGCTATGGCTGAGTCCAGCTTGGTCACTGGTTTTTCATTGATCAACTTTGTGAACTTGTCGATTGCTACCAATAGATGAGTAATGGTACCTGGTGCCATTTGGAACGGTCCAAGCTTGTCCAAGCCCCAATTCGTGAATGTCCATGCAAGTGGGATTATCTTCAAATCGGGAGTCGGCATGTGTGGCTGTCGGACATACATCTGGCATAGAACACACTTGCGGAAGAGATCAGTGGTGTTGGCGTGAGTAGTCGACCAGAAGATGTTGTCTCGAAATGCTTTAGTGACTAAGGCATTTGAGGATTTGCCATCCTTCCTTCCAGGGAGATGCATCACCGCTTGGCGCGTGTCGAACTGACTTTGTACAACTCTTCTTGGATGATTGTGTATGATTTTTATCTGCATACAATTTGTTTTTCTTCGACCTCATCTTCAGGGTGATCCTTCTAGAGAAGGTATGAAATGAGTGGTATAACCGTTATCTATACCGCTTCGTCATTCTCTGCTTTGGCTGGCTGCCCTAGGAAATCCGGGTCGACATATGGGTTTTCTGCCATAGTCAGTTCATGACAGTGTCATACACTGGGGGCGGCTCATTCTGAAGAGCCCAACCCTAGGCCTCTCCAAGGGCCACAAGGCCCAAGTACGTGTGAAACCCTAAGGGTAGCGTCAAGGACCTTCTTGCCGCCCAAGACAAAGATCGGAGGCGCCCTAAATCGCATTTGTCCGTCTATAAACCCTAGACCTCCTCCATCTGTATAAGGGGAGGTAAGGAGGCTTTCATCTCATCTATTCTTAGATAGCAACTCTTGGCAGCAATATCAAACACCATTGTAAACCCCTTGCACGAGGTATTCCTCTAGCATGAAATATCAAAGAAAGCAGGATGTAGGGTATTACTCTCCGGAGGCCCAAACATGGGTAAAACATTTGTGCAACCTCCGATCCAAGACTTTCAGTTGCGCTTAGAACCCTACTGAGGGATCTGATAATATTTCGCACCTTCAGTTGGCACACTAGGCATGGGCGGCACCGACTGGAGACCGATCTCAGATCAGACCTCTTTCACCTTCCGGCAACCTTGCGCTGGGAGAGAGCCTGATCTTCGGATCCTTCACCTTCACCGCTGATGAGGTGGGCTGGGTCAGCATCAACCCATCAGCCCACGCAAACACTCCAGCAATGGTGGTGGACTGCCTCCATGAGGCCCCCACCCTAGGAGATCAATGAAAACTAAATGATGCAACCACCTGTCACGCCTTTCCACCGGACGAAAGGGGCTTTCAGCTATGCCGGTTATGCCCATATAGAGAAATCTATGCCAACCACCAGCTTGTCATGATGGTGTACGACAACTGTCGGATAACTCACAAGCTAGAGGACTGCATCGTTACCAGCCTCACCAATAGCAATCACACAAACCTCATTGATATCATGTTAGTATCCAATGAGGAAAGCCCCGATGGAGAACCGATTCGCCTCACGAACGATGACGAGAACGCCGACCTTCTGGTGATCCTAGAGGTCGCCCATTCTGACCTATGGAGCGAATTAGGGTCAACCGAAGAGACTGCAAGTTACCAGACATTCTCCAAAGAACCATCAATGGCCTCGCATGCCATATACATGTAGTAGGCCATGATGGCAGAACTAGTGTTGAACCAAACAATAATAACAATGAGTGCACCAACGATGATAATAGCGGTCGGCCCTTCAGCTCTGCGTTTACCGGTATCCGGGCTGTTGCCTGCCTCGTTGTAGCCTCCAACGCCATTCAAAGCAACAATACAGTAGCAGGTCCGGACAGGCCTTCCAGGAAGCTCGCGGCCTATTTTTCCAACACCTATAACAGTGATTGTGAGCATGGCGGGTGCCACAATAACACTACCCCCGATCACAGCTTACGCCATGAACTATCTTGCAACACTGATCCCTGGAGATGATCCTGCGTCCAGGATACTAGAGGCCTTCCGTGTGTCACAAGTAAACGCATAACTGAAAGTCCAACAACGTGCACTGGAAGCTGTAGTGTGCGACACACGCTGGCATGAGACAATGTCCCAAGAAAGGCTACGCCACACTCCTCTCTGGCCATGAGATCTCATCAACGGCCGCATAGCTCACTGTACGGAGAAAGGAGTGGGATTCAACGAGCCGGCAATAGAGACTCCACCTCCAACTCTGGCATGCGGTCTACAAGCAGCTGCGCTACGAGTGGATAGGATACAAGCCACCTCAAGGGACCCGAAAATTCTGGCAAACCTCACCCAAGTACTCCATAGGATTGTGGAACTACAGGACAACGTCTCTTGCTCGAGAGACAAGCTTCCAGGAACCGACAATGTCATGCCAGCAGCTAATCACCCCCGCCCGTGAGAGGAGCTGGACATGGTCTAGCTGTAGGAGGCCGCACTAGGTGCTCAGGTAACAAACATGGGACAACCAATATAAGCGTCTGTCCTACAACAACGGGCAAACCTACCACCCAGAGGTCCCATGACAGTAGGCCAACCAACCCATCATCATGACCCCTGGGCGCGGGGAACATAACACTATGGGCATCACCTAGGGGCTCCACCACCGCACTTCACGTCGCTCACCTCCAGCATCGCGCGTGCGTGTTTTGCTCAAGCAGTGATAGCTCACCATTTCCTGCAACCGTTCATCCTCCGAGGTGTTTAGAAATACTCAGGAGACACTGATGACCTACAAGAATAGGGGATCAATCGTAGTCCTTTTGATAAGTAAGAGTGTCGAACCCAACGAGGAGCAGGAGGAAATGATAAGCAATTTTTGGCAAGGTATTCTCCGCAAGTGCTGAAAGTAACAGTGATAGATAGTTTTGTAGCAAGATAATTCGTAACAAGTAAAAGTAAAAATAGTAGTAAAGGTGTAGAAAGGTGGCCCAATCCTTTTTATAGCAAAGGACAAGCCAAAAAGTTCTCTTATATAAAGCCAAGTGCTCTCGAGGACACATGGGAATTGTCGTTTAGTCACGTTCATCATGTTTAGTTGATTTACGTTCGCCACTTTGACTATTTGATATGTGGGTGGACCGGTGCTCGGGTTCTATTCTTACTTGAACAAACAACCCGCTTATGATTACCCCCTCCCGCAAGCATCCGCAACTACGAAACAAGAATTATGATAAATCTAACCATGGTATGAAACATATGGATCCAAATCAGCCCCTTACGGAATAACACATAAACTAGGGTTTAAGCGTTTGTCACTCTAGCAACCCATCATCTACATATTACTCCACAATGCCTTCCCTTAGGCCCAACTATGGTGAAGTTTCATGTAGTCGACATTCACATGACACCACTAAAGGAAGCAATAACATACATATCATCAAAATATGGAACGAATACCAACGTCGCATGATTACTTATAACAAGACTTCTCCCATGTCCTCAAGAACAAAAGTAACTACTCACAAGTCATATTCATGTTCAAGATCATAGGGCTATTGAGTGTGCTTGAGGATTTGAACATTTAATCTTCCACCAAATAAACCAACTAGCATCAACTACAAGATGTAATCAACACTACTAGCAACCCACAGGTACCAATCTAAGGTTTTGGGACAAAGATTGAATACAAGAGATGAACTAGGGTTTGAGATGAGATGGTGCTGGTGAAGATTGGTCCTCCCATGATGAGAGGGTCGTTGGTGATGTTGATGGCTTTGATTTCCCCCTCCTGTAGGGAAGTTTCCCCGGCAGAATCGCTCTGCGAGAGAGCAAAAGTGCTCCTGCCCAGGTTCCGCCTTGAGACGGGGCGCTTCATCCTGAAAGTATTGTTATTATTTTTTCTAAGGCAAATAGCTTCATATAGCAGAAGATTGGCAACAGAGGCCTGACAGGGGGGCCAGAAGCTCACAGGGCGCACCCAGGGGGTAGGGTGCGCCCCCTGAGCTTGTCGTTCCCTAGTGGCCCCATCCTGGTTTTCTTCGGCCAATATTTCTTATATATTCCAAAATAATTCTCGTAAATTTTCAGGCCATTTTGAGTTCTGCAGAATAGCTATCTCTACTGTAGCCCTTTTCGGTTCAGAATTCCAGCCGCCGGTAATCTCACTCTTCATGTGAAATTGCAACACAAGAGAGAAAAGGAATAAGAATTGCATAATAAAGTGGAATAACAATCCAGAACATAATAAATAACAGCAGGAAAACATGATAGAAAATGGACGTATCAACTCCCCCAAGTTTAGACCTTGCTTCTCCTCAAGCAAAAGCCAAACTCGATAATCACGACCACATGTTTAGAGAGAGAGAGGTGTCGATAAAAACAAAATACGAACATGAAAGCATCATTCATTATCATACAACAATATATCATAAAACTTCTCATGATAAACTTACAATTCATTCACAAGTTAAAGTATGAACCATACACTTTATTGCGAACTAACAAACTATGATCTCAACCATTCAAACAATCACAATCCATCATAATTCAGAAAGAGTCTGTGTAAGAGCTTTGTTTAGCAAGTTCACATACTCAACTATCATTTAGTATTCTATGATTGTTGACACTCACATCATATTTGGAGAGCAAAAGTTTCAGTCAAACACATAGGAAGATGGGGGTTTATAGTTTTGACTGCCCAACTTATTTATCTCGAAGATAATGTCAATAATAACTCATGATCAACAACAATAATAACTCACTTCACATCCAACTTATTTATCTCGAGGATAATGTCCAAGATACTATATTTATATGTGAGACGTCTCTTCCTTTATTACTTTTCCATGAATTGCATCAATGACCAATAGTATGTTTGTTAACTTCCAACAAATTTCATTATTTATACTTCTTTTATGTGAAGTCATTACTCCCCCATGGGATTAGCATATGATCTTTTCATTCTTTATTTTATTTCATTGCTAATATTCCAACAAGAAATTAACTAATCTTTATTATATAACTCTCACACTTGATTACATAGATAGATCACTAAACAAGCACTCGAAACTAGGTCATACTAAAACTTTATTCATCTAAATCACAAAATAACTAAAGACCGAACTAAGATAGATAATGATGTTAAAAGTGATGGTGATACGCTACTAGGGCACCTCACCCAAGCTTGTAACAAGCCAAGGGTGGTGCCCATACCCGTGTACTCAAGTGTCTTTCTTCGTGATGGTGGTGATGTGGTGGTAGGCTTGTCCTCCATAATGTTCATAAGGATCTCCTTCAAACTCTGAATTTCTCGAAGCACATGATGAATAATCTCAACATTCTTTTGAATTTCAACTATAATGTTTTTATTTTTCGGCCTCCAAGCATTCTTTCCTACATCACTTTCACTTGGATGAGAGATGTGGAGATGCTGGCTAGGGTGCCCCTCTCGGAGGCCAGAGAATGCACTTCTAGCGAATCCCCTTCATCTTCCACCATGGTAACCTCCTCCTCCTCCCCTTCTCTCCTGAGCTCCATCTTCATCAACCAAATATTGTCTCCCACGTTGTTGGAGGAGGAAGAAGACATGATGCATGGCCTTGGAAATCTGACAGAAAACAACACGAAGTAAGAACAAAGGAGAAACTTGCAATATGGTGGTCAAAACAGCGAGGAGTATATATAATGAATTTTTTACTTGTATGACAAGTAATCTGGAAGAAAACGGATTCCGAAAGGGAGCCACAAGCTCGGTAGGCACGCCCCCTGAGCTTGTCGCTCCCTCGTACACTTTCCTGATTGTTTATTATTTTCCTAATTTTTTATATATTCCAAAACAAACAAAAAGTACCTTTATGTAACTTTTGGAGTCAGTTTGCTTACCATACCATGTACCTACTCCTTTTTACGATTTGGAGCATTCCGGAAGTTCTCTTCTATGTGCTCTTCCGGTGTCATTACATTAATGGGTGTACCTGAGATATAATGTTTAATTATTTGCCTGGTTCCCACTCTCGGATTAGTGCCCTCAGCATTGTTTTTTGACTATTTACTGTAGAGCAACAGCCCCAGAGTCCTTTTTACTCCAGAATGCCCTCGGCATTGTTGATCTTAATAGCACGGGAGCGATAAACTTCTTCGACGATGTATGTTCCTTCCCATTTAGAGAGAAGTTTTCCTACAAAGAATCTGAAATGAGAATTGTATAATAGAACTTGATCACCTACTTTAAATTCCTGTTTTCTTTTTTCTTTTTTCATGCCATCTTTTAACTTTTTCTTTAAACAACTTAGCATTTTCCTAGGCTTCCGTCCTTCATTCATCGAGCGAGCTAATATCAAATAATGTAGCGATCCGACCTCAGACGGTCAAATCTCTATGCATAAGTGTCATCCCTAGATCGGTAATGCTGACAAACACAATACTTGAAGGATTTATAACAGAGTTCAATCACACACTTATTACATCGAATATCTCAAAACAGAGTACTTACTACAATAATATGGCCGAAGGCCATCTAATGAAGATAACAGCGGAAGCTTCGAAGGTAAAATGAGTCCATCAACTCCAATGGCATAGCTGAGTGCACGACAACGACCTAGCGCACATTACCCTTCGTCTGAAAACTCTGCAACATAATACGTTGCAGCCTGTGTAGGTCAGCACATGGAATATGCTGGCAAGATAACACTATAAAGCAATGAACAAGTAACAGCTATAACTATATGCATATATGGCTCGTGGAGGCTCTATGGTTATGTTTGCAGAAAGCTAGTTTTTCCCTACAACAAAGGAATATATTTTATTATCTACAAAGTTGGTTGAATACATTGAGAATGTTCCTCCAACTCAATCCCGAATTAAAGTAATCATCAACCCAATCAATTTAATTAAGTAAAGTGATGAGATCAAATCAATAATTCAAGTACCAGATACTCAAGATGTCCATAACCGGGGACAAGACTAACCATGATTAGTTTACATAGTTTGCAGAGGTTTGCGCACTTTTCCCACAAGACCCGATCTCCTCCGTTGAATTTCTCACACTTCATGATGTTTGAGAAATGGATGACCGAGACACAGTCTTTCAGAAGCATTAGCCCTTTCGATGGGTAAACCGTACCACCTACATCCCCTACATCTGCTAGTTTACCACTGAAAGAGGTCACACTACATACTCAACTATGCCAGAGCCCATAATGACTTGTGGCTGCACATGGAAGTTTCTAGCATGAATAATGATATGATCCCTTTGAACCTGGGTGGAAAACCATAGGATAATCGCACGGGTACTCCGGGATATCCCAGGACAACGCTGGATTGCTCCAGGTGCCCAGACAACCACTGGGTACTCCAGGGTGCCTCAACCAATCCACCCAGATGTGTGTTAAAGTAGCCACCTTAAGTTTAACCATTAGTTAGAACTCTGACATCTATCATGGATCACTCAAACCAAACCACGTCTACGAGCATAGCATATCAATATAAGCATAACGCAGAAGTAACTCCCAGGGTTTGAAAAATAAAGGGAATAATTACTACCTCATCACTACTTCCCAATACCCATAAGTATTCTAACCATGTAGTGTTTGAGGATTGAACTAATGCATAAAAACCAGGTAATAAGGGATATGATCAAAGTGCTACTTGCCTTGCTGACGATCTGAAAACCCTACTGACTCATAGGAGCACGCTTCGCACTCTGGAAAGTCTATCGAAAACAAACAATACCATACATAAGCAATCAAGCAATAGATGCAAGGGTAAAACTCAAGATAAATTATCCAAACTGAAAGTTCAACTGAAGAGCTTCAATCTGCAAAAAGAATCAATCAAATTGGAGCTACCAAACTCAAACTGCGGTCAAAAAAAGTTCGAATTCAAATCTGCTTGAAACAAAATTTTAAATTTTTCAAAACCATGTTCAAGTTGGTTATCCGGAAAGAGGGGATCGAGACAAAGATTTTGGCGTTGGTTTCACTGGATTTGGACAAATGAGCAAAACGTTGCGAGCGTTTGAAGATCAGGGGCTAATCTGTGATAAAAATAATCGCGGATAGGCCCCTGGCCGAAAAAAAAAGAAAAGGCTATGGAACGGATGTTTGCTATCAGGGTCAAACGAGCGAATACCTTCGCTAACAGAGAAGTTCGAACGAACGCTCGCTAATTAGCGAAACCGAAAAAAACCCGATCTAAACCGATCTAACGAACCCCCCCCCCCCCAAAAACCGGGCGACGGTTCGAGGGTCTTTACCGGTTCTTAAAAGAAAATTGGCGGGTCGGCGGCGGCGGGATTCCGCGATTCCCGCGAGACGGGGCTCTGGCGAGGCGGCGGGGTCCGGCGGCGCAAG
>NC_041382.1:404179715-404196228 GCF_002162155.2 Triticum dicoccoides | reverse complement strand
AGGCACGGTAGCGAGCGGGCGGCGGCGGCGGCTGCACCAGCGGGTGGCGGCAGGCGGCGGCGCGGGCAGCTGCGGCGGTGGTGTGGGGTGGAGGTGGCGGCGGGGCGGCGCAATATAAAGGGGCCGGGGGCGCGGCTTGGAGGAGGGGGCGCCGGCGGGGTGGAGTCTGGCTCGGACTCCCCTCGGCCTCCGACGGCGGCACAGAAGGCGGTGGCGCGAGGTGGGCCGGCCTGCTCGGCTGGGCTTAGGCCCAGTCGGACGGGAAAATAATTATTTTTAAATAAAATTCTGCCCGAATAAAATCCTAATAAAATATATAGAAAAATTCGAAAAATACCAGAAACAATTTTCACCGTCTAAACCTATTATTTAGAACAAAGTGAACATTTTTCTGGTCTAAAAGTGCAACTTTCAAAAATGCATATTTTTCTAATTCAAATAACATATAAATTTCATTTTAAAATTTTCCTCCAATATTCCTCTCTTTTTGAAGAAGTCATATTATCTTCTCTCTTTTTATTTAAATATTGGAAATATGTGGAGAGAAAAATATTAAAACCAAATAGATCCTCTTTTCAAATTTGACAAAATTTAAATATGAAAATAATTGAAATCCCCAACTCTATCCTTGGGTCCTTTAGTTGCTTAGGATTTCTAGGATCACCAAGAAAATGCAAATAAAATATGATATGCATATGATGACCTATGTATAACATCCAAATTGAAAATTTGGGATGTTACAAACCTACCCCCCTTAAGATGAATCTCGCCCTCGAGATTCTGGTTCGCTAGAAAATAGGTGCGGGTGGTCTTTCCGTAGGTCTTCTTGTAGCGACCTAACCCGAATGGATCAAGTCTCTGTGCTTAAGTGTCATCCCTGGATCGGTATGCTGACACACACAGTACTCGAAGGATTTATAACAGAGGTAAATCACATGTATAAAGTAACGTAAATACTATTACCTCAATCCATATAGCGGAAGCAACAAGGTTGTGGATTCCCATCAACACCAACGGCAAAGTTGAGTGTAGAAATCGTAACCCTAACGTATCACTTACTCGTCGTAAGATAATCCTGCAACATGAGACATTGCAGCCCGAAACGGGTCAGTACATTGAATGTACTGGCAAATTCACACCATAGAGAATGATGAATAAAGACTATCACTACATGCATATTTGGCTGGTGGAAAAGCTCTATGGTTATAAGGTTTTTGCGTAAAGCCAATTTTTCCCTACTGCAAAGGAATAAATTTTATTTAACTATCATGGTGGTTGTTGAACATTGAGAATGGTTGACAGCATTCTCAATCCCAATTAAGTAACATCATTAAACCCAACAATATTCATTTAAAGTAACGTGATGAGATCAACAGGATAATCCAAGAACTAGATACTCAAGATGTCCATAACCGGGGACACGGCTAATCATGATTAGTTTATACACTCTGCAGAGGTTTGCGCACTTTTCCCCACAAGACTCGATCGCCTCCGTTTGGTTTCTCGCACTACAGGGTGTTTGAGAAACGGATGACCGAGACATAGTCTTTCAGAAGCGCTAGCACCTTACGATCGGGTAGACCATACCACCTACATCCCCTACATCTGCTAGTCTACCACTGTAGTGCACAACTTAGTCAACTATGCCAGAGCCCATAATGGCTTGTGGCTGCACACGGAAGTTTCTAGTTTGACAAATCTCATGATCCCTTTGAGCCCGGGTGGCGGTCCAAAAGAAAACAGGCAAGTCCTGGATTACCCAGGTGCCTAGATAGGCAATCCTAGAATAATCAGGTGCCTCAATCCACCCAGATATGTGTTTAAGTTGCCACCTTAAGTAAACCATTAATTAACAATCTCACATCTGTCATCGATACTCTCAAAACCCAATCCACGTCTACGAGCATAGCATGGCCATGCAAGCATAACGTAAAAGTAATTCCCAAGGTTTGAATGCAGGGCAATAGGTTCCGACCTCATCAACTACTTCCCAATACCCCCAATTTAATTAGATCCTAATCATGCAATGTTTGAGGTTTGATCTAATGCAACAAAAACTGGGTATGAAAGAGGTATGATCAAGGTGTGAACTTGCCTGCAATGTTGATGAAGATGATTCACACTCAAAACTCTTGATAGATCTACTCATCACACTCCGGTCAATCTATCGTAAGCAAGCAATAGTAACCACACATAAGCAATCACTCAAAAGATCAGAAAGAACGAAGAAGACGATTCGGAAAACATCAAATCCAAGCAAATAACTCTTGCAACATAAAACAATTTCTAACAATACCAAAATTATGTGAATTTGGCCTTATCAAAAAGTTTAGGTCAAGAGCTTCGATTTGAAAAAAGAATCAACTCAAACGGAGTTACGAAACTCAAGTTATGATCAAACGAAATTTGAATTCAAATCTGGTCTAATTCAAAAAATTTAAAACTTTCAAAACATGTTTGAGTTGGATTAATGGATAGAGGGGTTCATAACGAAGAAGTGGCCATTTGTTTCGTTGGATTTGGACTAACGAGTAAAAAGTTATAGTCATTTGAAAATCTGGGACTAATCTCTAATTAAAATCTTCATGGATGGGTCCCTGGCCGAAATTTAAAAAAAAATAAAAAGAAAAAGAGAAACGCTACCGAACGAACGTTTGCTGCCGAACGCCAACTAATGAATCTGTTCACTAGAACTACCTAAACAGAAAGCGTTCGTTAAATAATAAACCAGAAAGAAAAAAAACAAACCTAGGTTTTTTTTCTTTCAGAAAACCGAACTAAAAGGAAAACCGAGAAAACCGGGCGGCGGTTATACCGGTTCGATCGGTTTTTCGCCGAAAATCGGCAGCGGTCGACGGCAGCGGTAGATTGGACCGGCGAGCTCCGGCGAGGCGGCACGGGGCTCCGGCGGGCGGCTCCAGTCGTCTGGGAAGATGGCGAGGCGCACGGCTGAGGCGGTACGGGCGGCGGTCGGCGACGCGGCAGAGCAGCGGCGCGGAGGCAGCAGCTAGCGGCGGCGCGGTGGTGATCTGTGGCGGCGGCGGCTCGGGATGCGGGAGGGCAGGCGGCAGCTGCAGGAGAGAGAGGGCGGCGGCGGATTTATAAGAAGGGGCGGCGGCCTTAGGGAAGGGGCCAAGGAGAGGCCGGGGCGGTCACGGCCGTCGAGGCCGGCGCTCGGGAGGCGTGCGGCGGCCGGTCTCCCGCTCGGGAGCTCGGGGATGGTGGCGGCGTGGGCTGGGCCGTGGCCTGGCCTGGGAGCTGGGCCGGCCAAGTCGGCGAGGGGAATTTTTTTTTCTTTTAAAAAAACATTTCCAGACAAATAAAATGATAAAAGCAAAATAAATAAAAATATGATATAGGCATATTATATATCAAAATTTTTAGAAAAAGATTCCCTACAACGTGAACATTTTTCTAACATTAAATAAAATACACACAAATTCAAATTATTCAAACAGTGCTCCTGCTCTAATAAAATTCAATAAAAATCATTTCAGAAATACCAAAATTAATTCAAATTGATTTCTCTCCAATTTTCTGTTGTAGGGAATCATGTTACCCTAATTTCCATATATTTTATTTTTGGAGAAAAATAATTTGAATAAAACTCAAACAACTCCAAATTGAAAATAAATTCAAAAGAACTTTGAATTTAATTCTTTGAAACTCCCAACTCGTATTTCATATAATTTGAAGAAGTCATTTTATCTTCTCTCACGAAAATCATTGAGTTGCATAAAGTTTCTGAGTTGGAAAATATTTCCAAATGAAATTCAAATATTTTCAAAAACCCTTTTCATTTATATAAATGGAAGAAGTCATGTCATCTTCTCTCCAGGGTTTTGTGATGAAAAGTATTTGAATTCACGGAGAGCATAAAATGCAAAAAATGAAAGTTTGGGAAAGTCCTTTTATTCCCTCTCATTTAACTTTCAAAAAGTTTCGAATTTCACTCATTTTCAGTCAATCAATCAAACAATCCATCAAGTCTATCTATTTATTATAACATTCCAAAATTTAGAATTTTGGGATGTTACAAACCTACCACCCTTAAAATGAATCTCGTCCTCGAGATTCGAGAGGCTAGCAAGAAAAGGTTAGGGTTTGGGGGTCTCCTCAAAATTCATCGATCGTCTCCGGGGTCTGGGGTGCTACCACCCTTAGAAGTATGGTTACGGTTCTATCAAAACTCATATACTCCATCCTTATTCTTGATAGTGTCGGTCTTCTTAGATCTTCAGGATAATTCCTTATCCGGGCTCTTCCGGTAGTGGCATAACCTTACCACAATTTTTTCTATCCTTTCATCTTGGTAAGGTTCTTCCGAGATTGGGTCTTCTTAGCTGACGGGTCTGGCGCCAAAACTAAACAACTACCGATATCTCATGGTGGTCAACAATTTGTGGTTTCTCCCTGCAGGAAATGGGTCTGGGTGATCCTCACCGTATAACCTACGGTTGGCAACAACTGCCGTGTACAAGGGAAAAAATTCTTATACCATTCTAAGGTTTAAACAGGGTTTTGATCATCGTCTCTCTACTATAGGCAAGTCACTCAGATTTACCATCCCATATAGCAGGGTGAATAATAAGAGTAAGTCGGTATGGTGATCAATCCATCCCGCACCCAAATCATTACCTTGTATACGGTTTAGCAAATCTCGCATTCTAACACTCGGCCATCCTCACAAGCATTGCAGAATTTCTCTTGTCGACGAACGAAGTTCGGATATATCCATAGATTCTGCAAGCCAGACAAACATCTATCATTCCTTCACAACTCTCAGGTTTTGCGTTACTCCTATAAAATCGTCTGCCGATAAACATCGTATCTTCCTCCAGGGTTTTTCCTTCAGCAAGAATGTGCTTGCTTCTGGGCAGGTCCTGGGGCCTGTGGGTTATGGCCCATCTCATCACTTGTAGTCCTTGAACTCATCATCTGGGCAACTGATCATTATTCCAACATCCAACATCCAACTTCCAGCTTCCTAGCATACTTACAATCCATCCAATTGTAATGTCTTCCTTCCTTCTATTTGCTCCAAACTAAAACATGATTACTCAAACTCATCATGGAATTTCCATTGATCCATATTTCCAACATCATACCTCCTTTATATCCAATAGTAATTCATCTCTTCATCCTCGTGGAATATCCCTCATACCGAGATAAAAACTTATAATTATGAAGTCCATATTCCACTTCGTGGAACATCATTATCCTTTCCGTGGTCAAGCGTCCTTACAGGGGAATATTGGCCATCTCTGCATGGCACTTCTTCAACTGGGAAACGTGAAACACATCTTGAACTCCTGACAGTCCTTCGGGTAACTCAAACTTGTAGGCCACTTCTCTCACACGCTCCAAAACTCGGTATGGTCCTACAAATCTCGGGGCTAACTTTCACTTAACTCCAAATCGTTTAACTCCTCGCAGAGGGGCACATGAAGTCATGCTCTGTCTCCAATTTCATAGACTACCTCCTTGCGTTTTTAAATCTGCATAACTCTTCTGCCTGGACTGAGCTACCTTCAGTCTATCTCGAATCAACTTAACATTCTCTTCTGACTCCTTGATCACAGTTGCTCCAACAACTGACGGTCTCCAACTTCATCCCACATACTCTTGGGGTATCACACATGTCGAGACAAAACCCGTATTCATTTTGTCCGAAATCCACTCAGTGGAGTATCCTTATTTTTTTCCAGGGGTCAAGGGTTCTTACAGGGTACTACCACCCTTAAAATGCACAAATCTTCCATAGACCATATTTCTCTTATCCTCAAAAATGGTCAAAATCCTTCTTCATAGAGTAATAACTCATAAAATCCATATCAGTACCAACGATGCTAACTTTATTCATTCTCAAATGATTACAATCTCTCGCTTTTCCATTACATGTCTCAACTCATCACCTCAATATAAAAGAAAATGTTCTCACTTCTACTACTCCATTTCTTTTGTTGCAAACTCAACTATCTAGCACAAGTTTCCTTCTCCTGGGAGCATTCTCTGGCAAAGTGCCCTGCTTCATTACAACTAAAACATATTACTTCTAACAAGTATCGAGGTTCTTTTTGGGCAACTGTTGAGGTAGTGCCCTGACTCCTTGCACCTGTAACAGGTGATATGACTCAGATCCTTCCTGGAATCCAATCTGTTTCTTTTCCTAGACATTTTCATGCCAATCAGGGCTTCTATTTCCTGTGGGTCATATTCTACTTCCTCTGTCGGGAATACTACTAGATCCCCATTCATACAATTCTGGGAGATGTGTCCTTCTTCTCCACATGAATAGCAAGACTTGGTGCAGGGTTTACTCGGGTCCTCTTTAGGTGTGTCCTCCACATCTTCCTTCATCACGGGTTCTTCTAAAATTTCCATAAGGGCTCCTTTCTTTACTTCTTTCTTCTGTTGTATGGTTCTTCGTACCATGGGGTAAATGTGACACCGAGAGGGATAGTGGGTAGTCCCTTCACACAAGAAACAAGTAATCTGCTAGTTGGGCATTCTTCAACTGGGTGACTTCCTTCACAATTAGGGCATTCATCCTTGTGTTCTTTATGGGTGTGTCCTATTTCCCCACAAATCTTGCATGCACAAGGTTTCTTCATATACTTTCCATAAGGCTTCAACTTCTGGGACACAAGCCGAGACTTTGGCAGAGTCAACTTAAATTCTTTCCAAGTGGTTACTCCTTGCCACCCATTGATGGTTTGGTACATCCTCCACCAAGTAGCAGCACCTCTTTCAAAGCAATGAAGAGCATGCTGGGTCATATCCTTTCCGACTATAGGGTTATTCTCCATGTGATCTTCCATGTTCTGAATCCATCGGTCTGTCTCCAACTGACTCATCGGTCCAGAAAATACAAGCTCATCTCCATTCATCCTCTATTGGGTCCATGTGGGTTTGGGGTAAGATAAGAGAGAGGGAGAGGGATACACACAATACAAACGAAAGTTTTGAAAAGACAGATTTTATTGTGGCTGTCGGAAAAACATCAAACAAATGACAGCTCACAATCGTCGCATCTAACGTAGGTATAAAACAGGGGTTTGGTCTTCTAAGGGTCAATAAATCTTCAACGTCTCCAAACTCTTCAAGCCTTGTTCATGCCTCCAATGGCTTCTTCCAATCATGCTTGTCTTTCTCAAGTTCTTTTGCCAGATCAACTCTGTTGACGCTAAGTCTCTCGTGACGTCATTTAATATTCCGGAGTTGCATTTCAAACTTCTGGTTTCAACATCCTTCACATGAACCATGGTCATACTGTCCTTCAGTTCTTGACAATTCTCCGGTATCTCGAGGTTGTAGCTCCTCCAGCTTGGCTACTCTCATCTTCAGGATCCCGAGTTCCTCATACGACTTCCTGGAGCTCCATTTTAAACTTCTTGATGTAATACTCCAGATCCTAGTGATACACCGGCTAGGGCTAAAACTTCATCTTATGATAGGTGCTCCATCAGCCTTCTTCCATCAAATCCACTCTGAAGTCATGCATCCTTAACTCAGCACGGTGACAATAGCATCAGTGGGCGATGACATCACGGATAACCTTGTTTCTGCTCTTGTCATTCCCATGAGATATCATTCCATAGTTGATATCTCCTGCCTTAGGGTTTTTTTGACAAAACTTCGAGTTCTCATGCTCCTTGTTTCAGTCTTTCTCCGATACACCTTGATCTCGGGTATTGGCAACTTCCATAGTCTGCCAAGTTCCACAAGGGTAGCCTTCCTAGGTCATACAAATCTAGAAGTTTTACAGGTCCTTCAAATTCTCCTAGTCTTTGGAGTCTTCAACTGTTGTAGTTGCCATTATTCAGATGCACGGTAAAATCTCCTTCATTCCGTAGTGGTCGTGGTTGTCCGATATCTTGTACTTCTCGGAGTGGTCTCATCAGTCGAATCTTCGTGTGGTCAAAAGGGGAAAGGGGTATGGTCTCACTAAAGGGAATTTTGAATAAGCTCAGAAGAGAAGAGAGGTAAAAGATCCTTTTGAAGAGTAAAGTTTTAGAGAAAAATATTTGCTATGGGCTTGCCAGTTTCTAGGGTCATGTCCTACAGTCAACATGTGCTCTAATACCATCTTGTAGCGACCTGACCCGAATGGATCAAGTCTCTGTGCTTAAGTGTCATCCCTGGATCGGTATGCTGACACACACAATACTCGAAGGATTTATAACAGAGGTAAATCACATGTATAAAGTAACGTAAATACTATTACCTCAATCCATATAGCGGAAGCAACAAGGTTGTGGATTCCCATCAACACCAACGGCAAAGTTGAGTGTAGAAATCGTAACCCTAACGTATCACTTACTCGTCGTAAGATAATCCTGCAACGTGAGACGTTGCAGCCCGAAATGGGCCAGTACATTGAATGTACTGGCAAATTCACACCATAGAGAATGATGAATAAAGACTATCACTACATGCATATTTGGCTGGTGGAAAGCTCTATGGTTATAAGGTTTTTGCGTAAAGCCAATTTTTCCCTACTGCAAAGGAATAAATTTTATTTAACTATCATGGTGGTTGTTGAACATTGAGAATGGTTGACAGCATTCTCAATCCCAATTAAGTA
Source organism: Triticum dicoccoides (assembly GCF_002162155.2). Lineage (NCBI taxonomy): Eukaryota > Viridiplantae > Streptophyta > Magnoliopsida > Poales > Poaceae > Triticum > Triticum dicoccoides. The sequence goes on along the minus strand of NC_041382.1, from coordinate 404,187,641 downwards.
ACATCATTAAACCCAACAATATTCATTTAAAGTAACATGATGAGATCAACAGGATAATCCAAGAACTAGATACTCAAGATGTCCATAACCGGGGACACGGCTAATCATGATTAGTTTATACACTCTGCAGAGGTTTGCGCACTTTTCCCCACAAGATTCGATCGCCTCCGTTTGGTTTCTCGCACTACAAGGTGTTTGAGAAACGGATGACCGAGACATAGTCTTTCAGAAGTGCTAGCACCTTATGATCGGGTAGACCGTACCACCTACATCCCCTACATCTGCTAGTCTACCACTGTAGTGCACAACTTAGTCAACTATGCCAGAGCCCATAATGGCTTGTGGCTGCACACGGAAGTTTCTAGTTTGACAAATCTCATGATCCCTTTGAGCCTGGGTGGCGGTCCAAAAGAAAACAGGCAAGTCCTGGATTACCCAGGTGCCTAGACAGGCAATCCTAGAATAACCAGGTGCCTCAATCCACCCAGATGTGTGTTTAAGTTGCCACCTTAAGTAAACCATTAATTAACAATCTCACATCTGTCATGGATACTCTCAAAACCCAATCCACGTCTACGAGCATAGCATGTCCATGCAAGCATAACGTAAAAGTAACTCCCAAGGTTTGAATGCAGGGCAATAGGTTCCTACCTCATCAACTACTTCCCAATACCACCAATTTAATTAGATCCTAATCATGCAATGTTTGAGGTTTGATCTAATGCAACAAAAACTGGGTATGAAAGAGGTATGATCAAGGTGTGAACTTGCCTGCAATGTTGATGAAGATGATTCGCACTCAAAACTCTTCATAGATCTACTTGTCACACTCCGGTCAATCTATCGTAAGCAAGCAATAGTAACCACACATAAGCAATCACTCAAAAGATCAGAAAGAACGAAGAAGACGCTTCGGAAAACATCAAATCCAAGAAAATAACTCTTGCAACATAAAACAATTTCTAACAGTACAAAAATTATGTGAATTTGGCCTTATCAGAAAGTTTAGGTCAAGAGCTTCGATTTGCAAAAAGAATCAACTCAAACGGAGTTACGAAACTCAAGTTATGATCAAACGAAGTTTGAATTCAAATCTGGTCTAATTCAAATTTTTTAAAACTTTCAAAACATGTTTGAGTTGGATTAATGGATAGAGGGGTTCATAACGAAGAAGTGGGCATTTGTTTCGTTGGATTTGGACTAACGAGTAAAAAGTTATAGTCATTTGAAAATCTGGGACTAATCTGTAATTAAAATCTTCACGGATGGGTCCCTGGCCGAAATTTAAAAAAAATAAAAAGAAAAAGAGAAACGCTACCGAACGAACGTTTGCTGCCGAACACCAACTAATGAATCTGTTCACTAGAACTACCTAAACAGAAAGCGTTCGTTAAATAATAAACCAAAAAGAAAAAAACAAACCTAGGTTTTTTTCTTTCAGAAAACCGAACTAAAAGGAAAACCGAGAAAACCGGGCGGCGGTTATACCGGTTCGATCGGTTTTTCGCCGAAAACCGGCAGCGGTCGGCGGCAGCGGCAGATCGGACCGGCGAGCTCCGTCGAGGCGGCAAGGGGCTCCGGCGGGCGGCTCCAGTCATAGGGGAAGATGGCGAGGCACACGGCTAAGGCGGCGCGGGCGGCGGTCGGCGACGCGGCAGAGCAGCGGCGCGGAGGCAGCAGCTAGCGGCGGCGCGGCGGCGGTCTGTGGCGGCGGCGGCTCGGGATGCAGGAGGGCAGGCAGCGGCTGCAGGAGAGAGAGGGCGGCGGCGGATTTATAAGAAGGGGCGGCGGCCTTGGGGAAGGGGCCAAGGAGAGGCCGGGGCGGTCACGGCCGTCGAGGCCGGTGCTCGGGAGGCGTGCGGCGGCCGGTCTCCCACTCGGGAGCTCGGGGATGGCGGCGGCGTGGGCTGGGCCGTGGCCTGGCCTGGGAGCTGGGCCGGCCCAGTCGGCGAGGGGAATTTTCTTCTTCTTTAAAAAAAAAACATTTCCAGACAAATAAAATGATAAAAGCAAAATAAATAAAAATATGATATAGGCATATTATATATCAAAATTTTCAGAAAAAGATTCCCTACAACGTGAACATTTTTCTAACATTAAATAAAATACACACAAATTCAAATTATTCAAACAGTGCTCCTGCTCTAATAAAATTCAATAAAAAATCATTTTAGAAATACCAAAATTAATTCAAATTGATTTCTCTCCAATTTTCTGTTGTAGGGAATCATGTTACCCTAATTTCCATATATTTTATTTTTGGAGAAAAATAATTTGAATAAAACTCAAACAACTCCAAATTGAAAATAAATTCAAAAGAACTTTGAATTTAATTCTTTGAAACTCCCAACTCGTATTTCATATAATTTGAAGAAGTCATTTTATCTTCTCTCACGAAAATCATTGAGTTGCATAAAGTTTCTGAGTTGGAAAATATTTCCAAATGAAATTCAAATATTTTCAAAAACCCTTTTCATTTATATAAATGGAAGAAGTCATGTCATCTTCTCTCCAGGGTTTTGTGATGAAAAGTATTTGAATTCACGGAGAGCATAAAATGCAAAAAATGAAAGTTTGGGAAAGTCCTTTTATTCCCTCTCATTTAACTTTCAAAAAGTTTTGAATTTCACTCACTTTCAGTGAATCAATCAAACAATCCATCAAGTCTATCTATTTATTATAACATTCCAAAATTTAGAATTTTGGGATGTTACACTTCTTCTCGCTCCCAGGTGGCTTCATCCTCGGTATGGTGGCTCCACTAAACTTTACAAAACTTGATAACCTTGCTACGGGTAACTTTGCTGGCAAACTCAAGAATCTTGACGGGTTTCTCCTCGTAGGTCAGATCACTCTCCAACTGAATTGCTTCCAGGGGCACTATATCTCTTAGAGGAATATCGGCCATCTATGCATGGTACTTCTTCAATTGGGAAACATGAAACACATCATGAACTCCTGACAATCCTTCGGGCAACTCCAACTTCTAGGAAACCTCTCCCATGCGCTCCAGAACTCGGTATGGTCCTACAAATCTTGGGGCTAACTTTCCCTTAACTCCAAATCATTTAACTCCTCGGAGTGGTGACACACGAAGATATGCTTGGTCTCCAATCTCATAAACTACCTCATTGCGTTTCGTATCAGCATCACTCTTCTTCCTGGACTGAGCTACCCTCGAATCAACTTAACCTTCTCTTCAGACTCTTTGATCAAATCCAGTCCAAAGAACTGACGGTCTCCAACTTCATCCCACATTAACGGTATCCTACATCTCCTTCCATACAAGGCTTCAAAAGGTGCCATCTTAAACTATCCTGATAACTGTTGTTGTATGAGAACACTTCATAAGGTAAATTATCATCCCAACTAGATCCATAATCTAGCACACAAGCTCTCAACATGTCCTCCAAAATCTGTTTGACTCTCTCGGTCTGTCCATCTGTCTGCGGATGAAAGGCTGTACTGAACTCCAGCCTAGTACCCAAAGTCAGGTGCAGCTGATTCCAATACTTTGAGGAAACTGTGTCCCTCTATCAGATACGATGGTCCTCGAAACTCCATGCAGACATACGGCCCTGGTCATGTATATCTTGGCCAACTTCGCGCTTGTATAGGTGGTTTTCACTGGGATAAAGTGAGATACCTTGGTCAAGCGATCAACTACTACCCATATAGAATCATATCCTAATCGCGTCCTGGGTAATCCGGTTATGAAATCCATGCCAAGTTTTTCCCACTTCCATTTGGGTATCGGTATAGGCTGTAGTAATCCTGCTGTCTTCTAATGCTCTGCCTTCACTCTCTGACATACATCGCATACTGCTACATACTCGACAATATCCTTCTTCATACCTGTCCACAAGAAATGTTCCTTCAAATCCAAATACATCTTGGTGTTTTTGGGGTGAATCGAGTATGGTGAGTCATGAGCTTCCTAAAGTATTAACTTCCAGGTCTCCGCATTATTGGGCACGTACACACGATCCTCAAACCATATGGTCTCGTGCTCATCCTCACGTAAACCTTTCGCTTTTCCTTTGCTCATATTCTCCTTAATCTCATCAATTTCCTTATCATCCTTTTGAGCTTCTTGAATCTTTCCCAATAATGTAGACTGAACTTCCATTGTTGCGACAAAACCTCTTGGAACTATCTCCAAACGAAGTTCCTTGAGATAATCAACTAACTCCTGCAGCAATCCTCCGCTTACGAGGGTATTGGCATAACTCTTGCGGTTCAAAGCATCTGCTACGACATTGTCCTTTCCTAGATGATAATGCAACTTCATATCATAATATTTTATGAGCTCCAACCATCTCCTCTGCCTGAGATTCGACTCCTTCTACGTGAAAATGTACTTCGAACTCTTGTGATCCGTGTACACATCACATCGGTTTCCAATAAGAAAATGTCTCCAGGTCTTGAGCGTATGCACTATGGCTGCTAACTCCAAATCATGTGTGGCATAATTCAACTCATGAGGTCGAAGCTGCCGTGAGGCATATGAAACATCTCTTCCGTCCTGCATAAGTACACCTCCAAGTCCTAAGCGAGAAGCGTCGCAATACACTTGGAAATCCTTGCGTATATCCAGAAGAATCAGCACTGGGGCTGTAACCAAACATTTCTTCAACTCCTGAAAACTGGCTTCACATTCTTTGGTCCATTTGAACTTGGTGTCCTTCTTCAACAATTCTGTCATGGGTTTCGCAATCTTGGAGAAATTCTCAATGAACCTCCTGTAATATCCTGCGAGTCCCAGAAAACTGTGGATCTCTCCAACCAAGGTGGGTGCCAACCACTCAGTGATAGACTGAACCTTGATAGGGTCTACTGCTATACCTTCTCATGATATAACATGTTCAAGAAATCCAACTTCCTTCAACCAAAACTCACACTTGCTAAACTTGGCATACAACTGAAGTTCCCTGAGCTTCTCGAGAACTAAGCACAAGTGTTCCTTGTGTTCCTCTTCATTCTTCGAGTATACCATAATATCATCAATGAACACCACAACGAACTTATCCAAAAACTCCATGAACACCTTGTTCATCATACTCATAAAATAGGCAGGGGCATTAGTCAATCCAAATGACATGACCATGTACTCATATAGCCTGTACCTTGTGGTAAAAGCTGTCTTAGGTATATCCTATTCCCGAATCTTCAACTGGTGTGTGACGCCCCCGATTTGACCGTACACTAATCATGCACGCAAATGTGTACGATCAAGATCAAGGACTCACGGGAAGATATCACAACACGACTCTACAAATAAAATAAGTCATACAAGCATCATATTACAAGCCAGGGGCCTCGAGGGCTCGAATACAAGAGCTCGATCATAGACGAGTCAGCGGAAGAAACAATGTCTGAGTACAGACATAAGTTAAACAAGTTTGCCTTAAGAAGGCTAGCACAAACTGGGATACAGATCGAAGGAGGCGCAGGCCTCCTGCCTGGGATCCTCCTAACTACTCCTGGTCGTCGTCAGCGGGCAGCACGTAGTAGTAGGCACCTCCGGTGTAGTAGGAGTCATCGTCGACGGTGGCGTCTGGATCCTGGGCTCCAACATCTGGTTGCGACAACCAGGTAGAAGGGATAGGGAAAAGGAGGGAGAAAGCAACCGTGAGTACTCATCCAAAGTACTCGCAAGCAAGGAGCTACACTACATATGCATGGGTAAATGTGAAAAGGGCCATATCGGTGGACTGAACTGCAGAAAGCCAGAATAAGAGGGGGGGATAGCTAATCCTGTCAAAGACTACGCTTCTGGCAGCCTCCGCCTTGCAGCAAGTAGAAGAGAGTAGAATGAAGACCTCCAAGTAGCATCGTATAGCATAATCCTAACCGATGATCCTCTCCTCGTCGCCCTGTGAGAGAGCGATCACCGGTTGTATCTGGCACTTGGAAGGGTGTGTTTTATTAAGTATCCGGTTCTAGTTGTCATAAGGTCAAGGTACAACTCCAAGTCGTCCTGTTACCGAAGATCACGGGTATTCGAATAGATTAACTTCCCTGCAGGGGTGCACCACATACCCCAACACGCTTGATCCCATTTGGCCGGACACACTTTTCGGGGTCATGCCCGGCCGCGAAAGATCAACACGCCGCAGCCCCACCTAGGCACAACAGAGAGGTCAGCACGCCGGTCTAAACCTAAGCGCACAGGGGTCTGGGCCCATCACCCTTAGCACACCTACATGTTGCGAACGCGGCCGGAAGCAGAACTAGCCCCCTTAATACAAGAGCAGGCTTACGTTCCAATCCGGCACGCGCCGCTCAGTCGCTGACGTCACGAAGGCTTCGGCTGATACCACGACGCCGGGATACCCATAACTACTCCTGCGTAGATGGTTAGTGTGTATAAGCCAGATGGCCAGACTCAGATCAAATACCCAAATCTCGTTTAGCGTGTTAAGTATCCGCGAACGCTGACCAGGGCCAGGCCCACCTCTCTCCTAGGTGGTCTGAACCTGCCCTGTCGCTCCGCCTCAAAGATCCACTTGCGGGTGCTCCTACGAGCCGACCCGTCTTTAATCACCACATGTATCAAGTATAAAGTACATAGTATAAACCCGCGATCACCTCCCGGGTGATCACGGCCCGATAGTATAGCACAGCAGACGGACAAGAAGGTAGTGCCATAGATGGAAATACTAGCATCCTATACTAAGCAAGTAGGATTGCAGGTAAAGGTATCAACAGTAGTAGCAAGGACAGGCTATGCATCAAGATAGGAATAACGAAAGCAGTAACATGCTACACTACTCTAATGCAAGTAGTATAGAGGAGAGTAGGCGATATCTGGTGATCAAGGGGGGGGGGGGCTTGCCTGGTTGCTCTGGCAAGAGAGAGGGGTCGTCAACACCGTAGTCATACTGGGTAGCAGCGGCGTCGGCCTCGGTGTCTATCGAGAGAAGAGGGGGGAGAAACAATAAATATATAAGCAAGCATATGCATAGTGATGCATGACATGACAAGTAACGACGTTAGAGGTGCCCTAACGCGGTAGTAGGTGATACCGGTGAAGGGGGATAACATCCGGGAAAGTATCCCCGGTGTTTCGTGTTTTCGGGCAGAGGAGCCGGAGGGGGAAAGTTGCGAGTTTGACATGTTAGGGGTGCGTGGCGGACGAACGGGTTGTGTATCCGGGTTCGTCTCGTCATTCTGAGCAACTTTCATGTAGAAAGTATTTTCATCCGAGTTAGGGATTAAAAGATATGATTTTCTAAAGATTTTAATAATTTCTGGAATTTAATTAATTATTTAAATTAATTCGAAAAACAGATTAATGACATCAGCATGATGTCATGCTGACATCAGCAGTCAACAGGGTTGGTCAACCTGACCTGACCAGTGGGTCCCACTGGTCAGTGACACATTTTAATTAAACAGATTAATTAAACTAATCAAAATTAATTAGGGAGGTGGGCCCCACTGTCATACTAATTAATTAACAAATTAACAGTAGTTAATTAGGTTAATTAATCATTTGGTTAATTAACCTTAATTAGTTAATTTAATCAGAATTAAATAAGTTAACTAATTAGTTAATTAATTAATTGTTTATTTTTATCATTATTTATTTATTTATTTATGTATTTTTTTAATTCCTTTGTTTTTTTTAATTCGTTCTGGAGGCGGGGCCCTCCTGTCATTGGCCCAGAGGGGCTTTGCGGGTTTCGGGCGCATGGGTGCAGGGGGGCTACGGGGCGCCCGTTAGCGGGCGGAGCCCATGACCTGGTGCAGCAGGGCGTCGGCCAGGGGAGACGCCGGTCGCGGCGGCCGGAGCGGCCGGAGACGGGGCGTCAACGGAGAGGGGTGGCCGCGGGCGCGGGCCAGCAGCGCGATTGGGGCAGCGGAGCCGTGGCAGCACGGCACGAGGAGTGCCGCGGGTCGGATGGCCGCCGGAGGTGCAGC
>NC_041382.1:404169764-404178680 GCF_002162155.2 Triticum dicoccoides | reverse complement strand
TCGGTGGAGTGGGGCGAGGTGGTGAGTGGATAAGGGGGAGTGGGGGGGGAGGCCGGTTGGGCCTGCGGCCGAAGCCCAGTGGGGGGGGCCTTTCTCTTTCTTTTCTTTTTTTTCTGTTTGTTTTTCCCCTTTGTATTTTCTTTTACTATTTCTTTTCTGTTTTAATTCATTCAAAAGCAGTTAGGCATCTTATAAAAATGTATTTACTTCACCATAATTACCGATGCAATAATAGACATAGCCCAAACATTTTATTTTTAATATTTGAAAACTTTTATTGTCGACTTTAAATTTAAGTTTGAATTTGACACGGTTTCGAATTACCCCGAGATTAGTAACAGTAATCGCAGATGTCATGGCATCATTAGGAGAGTTTTACTGTAGCCAAATTATCCGGGCGTTACAAATCTCCTCCACTACGAGAAATCTCGTCCCGAGATTTAGGAGGTAGAAGGAAACAACGCGGGGTATTCATCACGTAGGCGATCCTCGCGTTCCCAAGTGGCTTCGTCTTCAGAGTGATTCGACCACTGGACTTTGAGGAATTTGATCGCCTTCTGACGTGTGCGGCGCTCAGCTTGGTCAAGGATGCGGACCGGATGCTCTTTATAAGAGAGCTCCTGTTGCAATTCAAGCACTTCATGATCCACCGCTCGGATTGGATCCTTGAAGCAACGGCGGAGTTGTGACACATGGAACACATCGTGAACCTGAGAAAGGTTCGACGGAAGCTCTAGTTGATATGCCACCTTTCCATGCCTTTCGAGAATAGTGAAGGGACCGATATAGCGAGGAGCTAGCTTGCCCTTGATCCCGAAGCGGTGAGCACCCTTCATTGGGGTAACTCGAAGATAAGCCTTTTCGCCAGGTTGATAGACCATGTCTTGGTGATGACGGTCATACTGACTTTTCTGACGTGACTGAGCAGTCTTGAGATTCTCGCGAATAATGCGAACTTGTTCTTCGGCCTGTTGGATAATATCCGGACCGAAGAGTGGACGTTCCCCAGTTTCTGACCAGTTCAGAGGGGTTCGACACTTTCGTCCATATAGCACTTCGAAGGGGGACATCTTCAGACTAGCTTGATAGCTATTATTATAAGAGAACTCGGCATATGGAAGAGATTCCTCCCATTTCTTGCCGAATGATATTACACAAGCTCGAAGCATGTCTTCGAGAACTTGGTTGACACGTTCAACCTGTCCTTGCGACTGAGGATGAAATGCAGTACTGAACGACAGATGAGTTCCCATAGCTTCTTGGAAACTCACCCAAAACCTTGAAGTGAATAAACTGCCACGGTCTGAACTGATAACCAGTGGGATACCGTGAAGTGAAACAATTCTGGCCATGTAGAGAGTAGCAAGCTGACTAGCAGTGATTGTCTCTTTGACCGCTAGAAAATGGGCAACTTTGGAAAGCCGGTCAATGACGACAAGAATAGCATCATTACCTTTCTGAGATTTGGGAAATCCAGTGACGAAGTCCATTTCAACATGGTCCCATTTCCATTCAGGAATAGAGATTGGTTGCAGAGTTTCGGCAGGCCTATGATGCTCTGCTTTGATTCGGCGACAAACGTCACACTCAGCAACATAACGAGCAATGTCCTGCTTCATATTAGACCACCAGAATCTTTGATGAATATCCTGGTACATCTTCGTACTACCAGGATGGATGGACAGAGGCGTATCATGAGCTTCTTGCATAACTCTTTTAGTCTTATCCAGGTTTTCCTTCGAACATGGTACCACTAGGCGGCCTTTGAAATACAAGGCGCCATCGTCAGCAACAGTGAAGAATGAGGGCTTTCTTTTTTTGAGGTCGCGCTTAATCTTGAGGACTTCATCGTCACATTTCTGTATCCATTTGATGGTGTCCACAAGATCTGGTTTCGCAACCAGGGTATTGAGAGAACCCTTGGAAACAACATGGAGGTTCCGTTTGGGGAAACCTTCGGGAGGGGGAGCGAGTGATCCCGGAGGAACAATATGGAGGTTCAGCCTTCTAAATTCTTCGGGAAGCGAGGGCTGAACTTTGTGGACCTGGAGGTGGTTGCAGTAAGACTTGCGGCTCAAGGCATCAGCCATTACATTAGCCTTGCCGGGGGTATAGGATATACCCACGTCAAAGTCTGCAACAGTCTCCATCCATCTTTGCTGGCGTAGGTTCAAATCTGGCTGAGTAAACAGATACTTCAGACTTTGATGGTCGGTGAAGATCTCGCAACGATTACCGAGAAGGTAATGTCGCCACTGCTTCAGTGCATGAATGACAGCAGCAAGCTCGAGGTCGTGAACTGGGTAGTTTTCTTCGTGAGGGCGCAGTTGACGAGAGGCATAAGCAATCACTCTGCGCTCTTGCATTAGGACACAGCCTAATCCTTGACGGGAAGCGTCACAGTAAATGACGAAGTCCTTCTTAGTATCAGGTGGAGCAAGTACGGGGGCAGAAGTCAACTTGTCTTTGAGCGCCTGGAAACTTTCCTGACACTTGTCTGTCCAGTCAAACTTGACACCCTTATGCAACAGATTAGTCAGAGGCCTGGCAATCTTGGAGAAGTTCTCGACGAATCGACGGCAATAGCTGGCGAGACCGAGAAAACTTCGGACTTGCTTGACGTTCTTCGGTGGAGTCCAATCGAGAATAGCCTGAACTCGTTCAGGGTTGACGGCAATACCATCCTTGGAGATGACATGCCCAAGATAGGTTACTTCGGGGAGCCAGAATTCACACTTGGAATACTTAGCATACAGTTGATGTTCTCGAAGCTTCTCCAGCACAAGACGTAGATGTCCAGCATGTTCTTCCTCATTCTTGGAAAATACAAGGATATCGTCCAGATAAACCACGACGAACTTGTCGAGGTAATCCATGAATATATAATTCATCAGACGAGAGAAGGTGGCGGGAGCATTCGTTAAGCCGAATGACATGACGGTGTACTCGTATGACCCATACCGAGTGACGAAGGCGGTTTTTGGGATGTCCTCTTCACGAACACGGATCTGGTGGTAACCCAACCTCAAGTCGAGTTTGGAGAACACTGATGAGCCAGCCAGCTGATCATAAAGATCATTGATCCGAGGAAGTGGGTATTTATTCTGAATGGTAGCTTGGTTTATAGGATGGTAGTGTTGGACTAATCGGTTTGTCCCATCCTTCTTCTTAACAAAGAGAGAAGGTGCTCCCCAAAGAGAGCAACTTGGGCGAATGAAACATTTGACAAGAGATTTGTCGATTTCCTCCTTAAGCTCGATGAGTTCATGCGGCGGCATCTTATAGGGTCGTTTAGCTATAGGGGTGGTGCCGGGTTTCAAGTCGATGATGAACTCGACAGCTCTAGCAGGGGGAATCCCTGGAAGTTCTTCTGGGAAGACGTCTTGGAATTCACGAACGACGGGAATGTTTTCAATGCCCTCGAGTGGTGCAGCGTTCAACGCGTTCAAGGCATAAAGTCGTGCCTCGGTGTTCTGAACTAGATGAGCTTGGTAAGCTATTATTTCGTCAGAAGGGTGTAGCAGATGGACGACCTTAGTGGCGCAAACTATAGAAGCAGTATGCGCTTTCAACCAATCCATTCCCAGAATGAGGTTGATGCTACAGGACTTCAGTACGATGGGAGAGGCAAGGAATTCCAGCCCTTCAATTTCAACGGGAACATCGTGACTAACCATAGAGGTTTGACACTGGCCCGCAGGAGTGTGTACCACAATCGCAGTGTCCATCTCTTCGTATTTAATGCCATGCATGAATGCAAACTCAGCTGATATGAATGAATGCGATGCTCCCGTATCAAATAAAACAGATGCTGGTACTGAATTTACGAGGAGTGTACCCATCACGGTAGCAGGCTGGTCTAGAACTTCATTAAGATCAACGTGGTTGGCATGAACATGACCATAAGACTTGGCATTGTTGTGGCGAGGTTGGTTGCTTCCACGGCCAGTTGCTGGGAGGGCCAGTTGATTCTGGTTCTGTTTGCAATCCCTAGCACGGTGACCTGGCTGACCACACTTGTAGCAGAGACCATTATTGGGAGTGGGAACAGGAGCTTGTGTTGGTGGAGCTGGAAGTCTTGGCTGCCTAGTTGGAGGAGTAGGCAGACGAGGTGCAGCATAGGTCTGCCTTGGGGTGGGTGCATTCGGCTGGTACATGCTGTTGGGAATCCATATCTTGCGCTTCTGCGAGGACGGGCCCGAAGATGAGCCCATGTCACGGTTGCGCCTGTGAGAGCTCTGGTATTCCTGCAGTCCAGTTTTGACATTGATGGCTTTGTTCACCAGAGTAGCGAAATCAGCAAAGTCATGCACTAGAAGTGCGAGCTTGATGTCATCTTGAAGGCCATCATGGAACTTCTCCTGTCTGCGTGCATCAGTTGCAATGTCTTTTTCAGCATAGCGGGACAAGTCAAGAAACTCCCGCTGGTAAGCTTCCACAGTTTTGTTGCCTTGGGTGAGATTGCAGAACTCACGCTTCTTCTGGTCCATGACTCCCTGAGGAATGAAGCGAGCACGGAAGGCAGCTTGGAAGTCTGGCCAGGTGATAATTGTTCCAGCTGGCAGAGTACGCCTGTGCCTGTCCCACCATTGAGCCGTGGGTCCTTTTAGGAAGAAGGAAGCAAAGGTGACATAGCTGGCAGGGGCTACATCAGCAGACTTCATCTCATAGGTGATGTCACAGAGCCAGTCGTCAGCATCCAGAGGCTGAGTTGAGCTGCGGTACACGGTTGGGTTGAGGCACATGAAATCTTGCAGAGTCACTTGGGTTGGCTGCTGGTTCATATTGGGGCGAGGAAATTGAGCCATAATATTCTCCATGAACTGACGATTCAGCTCAAACTGTTGCATCATCCCAGCCATGTACTCAGGCGGTGGTGGGGCGTTGCCACCACGACCACGACCACCTGGTCTAACCATCCTGCTAATATTTAACAGGGGTAGTTCAGCATTGAGAAATTTGCAAAAGCAAGAATCATTCATGATGAAACATGCACAACGAAAGAAGCATGATAGATACTACATAGTAGTCGGCATATCTTACAAAAGAGATCATGCATAGAGTTCGTTACACAGTGTTCAGTACATAGGCTAAGACATCATAGGCGGCACATAGGCTCGCGGCGAATGCATCTAACACTAATAAGCAAGTTTACGTCAGTCCCATGCGGTACTGCGGAGGTAGGTGTAGCCCGACAGCTGGTAGTGACGCTAAGGGAAGACCTCCACGCGAGTAGCCTGGGGTCCGCGGATACTCTGGTGCGGAACCCGATGCGCAGGTGGCAGGAGAGGGCCCAATGCAGGAGAGTAGCCTCCCACATCTGGCCAGCCGACGCCCTGGGTCATCACGGTCCGGGCAGGGTAGATCGCAGAACACGACAGATCACCAGAGCGGACAGAGGGGTGCAACAGCGTTAGAGCACGATACAGGTGCTAACAGCTCTATCCAGCCCATCAGCATGCAGAACCAGGTTCTGATGGTAGAAGGGCTCTCGTGTGACAGTGGAGTAGGCAGCAGTGTAGTATCCCTCCGCACCAACATCGGATGCGATAGCAATGTGCCTGAAGGGGGAGGTGTCCAACTCCTGATACTCTCCACGAAGACGTGTCAGAGCAGCATAAGCAGCATCGTGGACCGCCATATCGATAGTCACTCCAACACCATGAGCAGTGTGCAGCACGGTAGTGGAGTCATACTCCCGAGAGTAGAGGTGGACGATGGCACGGTACTGCTCCTGGTTGAAGTCCTGATACTCATAGACGGTGTACTCAGGGTGCCAGCGATAACCCAGATAGGTCATCATCTCAACTAACACAGCAGGTGATCCTGAGGCACCAATGGCCGTCGTGTGGCGCACGACCTGCCTCGTGGGTTCCATCTGAAAACAAAGATGTTTTCACAGGAGTCAAATGACAATGTGGATAATGTTCAAGTACTACTCTAAAGAATAACTAGGGCTTATCCAACTTTGGGGTGAACGTGGTCACGGGATCCTAGTGTTAGAGTTAGTAAAATCGTTTAACCCGAGTAGGAGAGAGTTCAGTGTCCCAGAGTAAGGATCGAGGAGTAAAAGAGCCTAATACCACCCAGATGGCGATGTGGGCCCGTAAGGCACACAGCCATGTTAGTAAAAGTTTTTGTAATGTCTAGACTCAACTTCAGCCAAGGACTGTGGAAGGGGAATTCCTACAGGCAGTCGGCTCTGATACCAACTTGTGACGCCCCAGATTTGACCGTACACTAATCATGCACGCAAATGTGTACGATCAAGATCAAGGAATCACGGGAAGATATCACAACACAAGTCTACAAATAAAATAAGTCATACAAGCATCATATTACAAGCCAGGGGCCTCGAGGGCTCGAATACAAGAGCTCGATCATAGACGAGTCAGCGGAAGCAACAATGTCTGAGTACAGACATAAGTTAAACAAGTTTGCCTTAAGAAGGCTAGCACAAACTGGGATACAGATCGAAGGAGGCGCAGGCCTCCTGCCTGGGATCCTCCTAACTACTCCTGGTCGTCGTCAGCGGGCAGCACGTAGTAGTAGGCACCTCCGGTGTAGTAGGAGTCGTCGTCGACGGTGGCGTCTGGATCCTGGGCTCCAACATCTGGTTGCGACAACCAGGTAGAAGGGATAGGGAAAAAGAGGGAGAAAGCAACCGTGAGTACTCATCCAAAGTACTCGCAAGCAAGGAGCTACACTACATATGCATGGGTAAATGTGAAAAGGGCCATATCGGTGGACTGAACTGTAGAAAGCCAGAATAAGAGAGGGGGATAGCTAATCCTGTCGAATACTATGCTTCTGGCAGCCTCCGCCTTGCAGCAAGTAGAACAGAGTAGAAGGAAGACCTCCAAGTAGCATCGTATAGCATAATCCTAACCGATGATCCTCTCCTCGTCGCCCTGTGAGAGAGCGATCACCGATTGTATCTGGCACTTGGAAGGGTGTGTTTTATTAAGTATCCGGTTCTAGTTGTCATAAGGTCAAGGTACAACTCCAAGTTGTCCTGTTACCGAAGATCACGGCTATTCGAATAGATTAACTTCCCTGCAGGGGTGCACCACATACCCCAACACGCTTGATCCCATTTGGCCGGACACACTTTTCGGGGTCATGCCCGGCCGCGAAAGATCAACATGTCGCAGCCCCACCTAGGCACAACAGAGAGGTCAGCACGCCGGTCTAAACCTAAGCGCACAGGGGTCTGGGCCCATCGCCCTTAGCACACCTGCACGTTGCGGACGCGGCCGGAAGCAGAACTAGCCCCCTTAATACAAGAGCAGGCTTACGTTCCAATCCGGCGCGCGCCGCTCAGTCGCTGACGTCACGAAGGCTTCGGCTGATACCACGACGCCGGGATACCCATAACTACTCCCGCGTAGATGGTTAGTGCGTATAAGCCAGATGGCCAGACTCAGATCAAATACCCAAATCTCGTTTAGCATGTTAAGTATCCGCGAACGCTGACCAGGGCAGGCCCACCTCTCTCCTAGGTGGTCTGAACCTGCCCTGTCGCTCCGCCTCAAAGATCCACTCGCGGGTGCTCCTACGAGCCGACCCGTCTTTAATCACCACATGTATCAAGTATAAAGTACATAGTATAAACCCGCGATCACCTCCCGAGTGATCACGGCCCGATAGTATAGCACAGCAGACGGACAAGAAGGTAGGGCCACAGATGGAAATACTAGCATCCTATACTAAGCAAGTAGGATTGCAGGTAAAGGTATCAACAGTAGTAGCAAGGACAGGCTATGCATCAGGATAGGAATAACGAAAGCAGTAACATGCTACACTACTCTAATGCAAGCAGTATAGAGGAGAGTAGGCGATATCTGGTGATCAAGGGGGGGGGCGCTTGCCTGGTTGCTCTGGCAAGAGAGAGGGGTCGTCAACACCGTAGTCATACTGGGTAGCAGCGGCGTCGGCCTCGGTGTCTATCGAGAGAAGAGGGGGGAGAAACAATAAATATATAAGCAAGCATATGCATAGTGATGCATGACATGACAAGTAACGACGTTAGAGGTGCCCTAACGCGGTAGTAGGTGATACCGGTGAAAGGGGATAACATCCGGGAAAGTATCCCCGGTGTTTCGTGTTTTCGGGCAGAGGAGCCGGAGGGGGAAAGTTGCGAGTTTGACATGTTAGGGGTGCGTGGCGGACGAACGGGCTGCGTATTCGGGTTCGTCTCGTCATTCTGAGCAACTTTCATGTAGAAAGTATTTTCATCCGAGTTACGGATTAAAAGATATGATTTTCTAAAGATTTTAATAATTTCTAGAATTTAATTAATTATTTAAATTAATTCGAAAAACAGATTAATGGCATCAGCATGATGTCATGCTGACATCAGCAGTCAACAGGGTTGACTTGGTCAACCTGACCTGACCAGTGGGTCCCACTTGTTAGTGACACATTTTAATTAAACAGATTAATTAAACTAATCAAAATTAATTAGGGAGGTGGGCCCCACTGTCATACTAATTAATTAACTAATTAACAGTAGTTAATTAGGTTAATTAATCATTGGGTTAATTACCTTAATTAGTTAATTTAATCAGAATTAAATAAGTTAACTAATTAGTTATTTATTTATTTATTTATTTTTATCATTAATTATTTATTTATTTATGTATTTTTTTAATTCCTTTGTTTTTTTTAATTCGTTCTAGAGGCGGGGCCCTCCTGTCATTGGCCTAGAGGGGCTTTGCGGGTTTCGGGCGCAGGGGGGGCTACGGGGCGCCCGTTAGCGGGCGGAGCCCATGACCTGGTGCAGCAGGGCGTCGGCCAGGGGAGACGCCGGTCGCGGCGGCCGGAGCGGCCGGGGACGGGGCGTCGACGGAGAGGGGTGGCCGCGGGCGCGGGCCAGCAGTGCGATTGGGGCAGCGGAGCCGTGGCAGCACGGCA
>NC_041382.1:404096380-404169222 GCF_002162155.2 Triticum dicoccoides | reverse complement strand
GGGGGTGTCGGTGGAGTGGGGCGAGGTGGTGAGTGGATAAGGGGGAGTGGGGGGAGGCCGGTTGGGCCTGCGGCCGAATGGGCCGGCCTGCTGGGCCGAAACCCAGTGGGGGGGCCTTTCTCTTTCTTTTCTTTTTTTTCTGTTTGTTTTTCCCCTTTGTATTTTCTTTTACTATTTCTTTTCTGTTTTAATTCATTCAAAAGCAGTTAGGCATCTTATAAAAATGTGTTTACTTCACCATAATTACCGATGCAATAATAGACATAGCCCGAACATTTTATTTTTAATATTTGAAAACTTTTATTGTCGACTTTAAATTTAAGTTTGAATTTGACACGGTTTCGAATTACCCCGAGATTAGTAACAGTAATCGCAGATGTCATGGCATCATTAGGAGAGTTTTACTGTAGCCAAATTATCCGGGCGTTACATGGTGGTACCCTGATCAAAGATTGATCTTGGAGAATACTTTAGCTCCTTGCAACTGGTCAAACAAATCATTGATCATCGGTAGTGGGTACTTGCTCTTGATCGTCACTTTGTTCAATGCTCGGTAATCAACAACCATTCTCAAAGATCCATCCTTCTTCTCAACTAAGAGCACTGGGGCTCCCCACGGTGATGAACTTGGTCGGATGTAACCTTTCTCCAATAACTCCTTAATCTGCTTCTTAATTTCCTGCAGATCATTTGCGAGCATTCGATACGGTCTCCAAACAACTAACGGTCTCCAACTTCATCCCACATTAACGGTGTCCTGCATCTCCTTCCATACAAGGATTCAAAAGGTGCCATCTTCAAACTAGCCTGATAACTGTTGTTGAATGAGAACTCTGCATAAGGTAAATTATCATCCCAACTAGATCCATAATCTAGCACACAAGCTCTCAACAAGTCCTCCAGAATCTGATTGACTCTCTCGGTCTGTCC
This sequence comes from Triticum dicoccoides, assembly GCF_002162155.2. Lineage (NCBI taxonomy): Eukaryota > Viridiplantae > Streptophyta > Magnoliopsida > Poales > Poaceae > Triticum > Triticum dicoccoides. Next base: position 404,168,292 of record NC_041382.1, on the reverse strand, counting down.
ATCTGTCTGCGGATGAAAGGCTATACTAAACTCCAGCCTAGTACCCAAAGTCTGGTGCAGCTGATTCCAAAACTTTGAGGTAAACGGTGTCCCTCTATCAGATACGATGGTCTCCGGAACTCCATGCAAACATATGATCCTGGTCATATATATCTTGGCCAACTTCGCGCTTGTATAGGTGGTTTTCACTGGTATAAAGTGAGCTACCTTGGTTAAGCGATCAACTACGAATCATATCCTGATCGGGTCCTCGGTAATCCGGTGATGAAATCCATGCCAAGATTATCCCACTTCCATTCGAGTATCGGCATAGGCTGTAATAATCCTGCTGGCTTCTGATGCTCTGCCTTCACTCTCTGACATACATCGCATACTGCTACATACTCGGCAATATCCTTCTTCATACCTGTCCACCAGAAACATTCCTTCAAATCCAAATACATCTTGATGTTTTCAGGGTGAATCAAGTATGGCGAGTCATGAGGTTCCTAAAGTATTAACTCTCTGATCTCTGCATTATTGGGCACGTATACACGATCCTCAAACCATATAGTCTCGTGCTCATCCTCACAAAAACCTTTCGCTTTTCCTTTGCTCATCTTCTCCTTAATCTCAGCAATTTCCTTATCATCCTTTTGAGCTTCTTGAATCTTTCCCAATAATGTAGATTGAACTTCCATTGTTGCGACAAAACCTCTTGTAACTATCTCCAAACAAAGTTCCTTGAGATCGTCAACTAACTTCTGCGGTAATCCTCCTCCTACGAGGGTCTTGGCATAACTCTTGCGGCTCAAAGCGTCTGCTACGACATTGGCCTTTCCTGGATGATAATGAAACTTCATATCATAATCTTTTATGAGCTCCAACCATCTCCTCTCCCTGAGATTCAACTCCTTCTGTGTGAAAATGTACTTCAAACTCTTGTGATCCGTGTGCACATCACATCGGTTTCCAATAAGAAAATATCTCCAGGTCTTGAGCGCATGCACTATGGCTGCTAACTCCAAATCATGCGTGGGATAATTCAACTCATGAGGTCGAAGCTGTCGCGAGTCATATGAAACAACTCTTCCGTCCTGCATAAGTACACCTCCATGTCCTAAGCAAGAAGTGTTGCAATACACTTGGAAATCCTTGCGTATATCCGGAAGAATCAGCACTGGGGTTGTAACCAAACGTTTCTTCAACTCCTGAAAACTGGCTTCACATTCTTTGGTCCATTTGAACTTGGTGTCCTTCTTCAACAATTTTGTCATGGGTTTCGCAATCTTGGAGAAATTCTTAATGAACCTCCTGTAATATCCTACGAGTCCCAGAAAACTGTGGATGTCTCCAACTGAGGTGGGTGCCAACCAATCAGTGACAGACTGAACCTTGGTAGGGTCTACTGTTATACCTTCTCTTGATATAACATGTCCAAGAAATCCAACTTCCTTCAACCAAAACTCACACTTGCTAAACTTGGCATACAACTGATGTTCCTTGAGCTTCTCGAGAACTAAGCGCAAGTGTTCCTTGTGTTCCTCTTCATTCTTCGACTATACCATAATATCATCAATGAACACCACAACAAACTTATCCAAAAACTCCATGAATACCTTGTTCATCATACTCATAAAATAGGCAGGGGCATTAGTCAATCCAAATGACATGACCGTGTACTCATATAGCATGTACCTTGTGGTAAAATCTGTCTTAGGTATATCATGTTCCCAAATCTTCAACTAGTGGTACCTTGATTGAAGATCGATCTTGGAGAATACTTTAGCTCCTTGCAACTGGTCAAACAAATCATTGATCATCGGTAGTGGGTACTTGTTCTTGATCGTCACTTTGTTCAATGCTCGATAATCAACAACCATTCTCAAAGATCCATCCTTCTTCTCAACTAAGAACACTGGGGCTCCCCACGGTGTTGAACTTGGTCGGATGTAACCTTTCTCCAATAACTCCTTAATCTTCTTCTTAATTTCCTCTAGATCATTTGCGGGCATCCGACACGGTCTCTTCGATATTGGTCCTGTGCCAGGCAACGGCTCTATCAAAAACTCAATGGCTCGATCTGGGGGCATGCCTGGTAGTTCCTCTGGAAATACATCTGGGTAATCCTTCACAACAGGCACTTCTTCCTGAACAACTCCCGAGAGAGAATTCACTTGGGTCCTCCTTGGCACATGCCTAGACACGTACTTGATCCTTTTTCCCTCTAGGTGGTAAGTAAAATTGACTTACTAGCACAATCGATATTTCCTTCATACATGGATAGCCAATCCATACCCAGTATGACATCCAATCCTTGTGACTCTAAAATTATTAGGTCTGAGGGGAAAACATGCCTACCTATGGTCAATGGCTTCTTAAAGCTTCCACTGCTTGCCATATACTCCGCTCCAGGTGAGCTTACTAACATAGGTGTCTTAAGAACTTTGGTGGGCAACTTATACTTATCCACAAATCCCCTTGATATGTATGAATGCGATGCACCAGTATCAAAAAGAACAGTAGCAGTAAATGACTTAATCAAAAACTTACCTATAACTGCATCTGGCTGTTCTTCAACCTCCTCCATGTTAACGTGGTTCACCTGTCCTCTGGTGAAAGGGTTGGGCTTCTTCCCAGAGTTCCCTTTTCCATTTCCATTCCTTGCTTCAAGGCATTCGGTGGCGTAGTGTCCAGTCTTCCCGCACTTGAAACAAGTAGTGTGACTTAGATCCTACTTGGCGGGTGTTCCTGGGTTGGAACGGTTCTAGCTGTTGCTTCCTCCATTCCCGTTTCCATTCTTAGGGCCATTGTGGTTGTGCGTGCTTCCTCCATTGTGAATACGACCTCCATGGTTATCGGTGTAACCTCCGGAGTTAGGGGTAAAGCGAGGCTTCTGCTGAGCTTCGGAATTATACTTCCCCTGTCCATACTTCCTTTTGCGACTCTCTATCTGTTTCTATTTACCTTCAATCATAAGGGCCTTGTATACCAAATCCTGGTAGTTATTGAATGTTGCCACCGTCAACTACATGCTCAGCTCATCATTTAGCCCTTCCATAATCTTCTCATGCTTCATGGCATCTGTGGCCACATCATCCGGGGCATAGAGAGCAAACTTACTAACTCATCCACGTACTGCCTCATAGTACGATTACCCACTCGTAAGTTGCAAAACTCACACTTCTTCTTACTCATTGCTCTAGTTGAGACATGGGCGTGACAGAAAGGTTGCTGAAACTGATACCATGTGACATTGGCTATGGGAAAAGTGGTTGTGTAACTCTGCCACCATGAGGTTGCTGGTCCATCAAATTGATGTGCGGCAAAACGGACCTTCTCAGCATCTATGCGACCTGCAGTGGTCAACTCCGTTCCTATCTTGCGGAGCTAGTCATCCGCAACAATCGGCTCGGTATTACTGGAAAACACCAGCGGATTCAACCTCAGAAAATGGGATAAATTGTCAACTGGAGGTGGTGGCGGTGGGTTGTTGTTGTTGTTGCCTTGGTTCTTGACTAGTAGCTGCATCAAGGCATTCTGCTGATGGATCAATTGAGTGAGCTCCGGTGGGAAGACAAATCTGGGGTGATGTCTTAGAGGCAGCTGATGGGTTTAGAGGGGAGAGATTAGAATAGAGTGGGGTCTAAGGAGAAAATCACTACCCATATGCACATGAGACAAACACATTCATATCACACCACTCAATTCAAACAAGGGCATACAATCGATCTAGCTACCGTTACAAAATACTCGGACTACTACTATATACATGGGGGAATACTACTGATAATATGGCGGTCGACTAGAATTTTTGATCGGTAGAAGACTCCATGTTATCTGCTCCAGCTTCGGCTTCATAGTCATCATCGCTATCGTGGTCGGAGTCGGTGTCGTCGATGATGATGTAGTCTTCGGGATGGTTGTCCTGTCCAGATGCGGGATCTCCCATAAATACTCCTAGCTTCTTCTTCAGATCTTCATTCTTCTCCAGTAGTACTGCAATTTCTTCTTCATATCCATTGCATGTAGACTTGAGATCCTCTTCTAGCTCCATGTTCCTGGTCATCAACTTCTTCATGTCTATCATGCTGGCGCACATCTAGTTCTCCTGATGACGAATGTGTTGGTTTAACTCCTGGATGTAGGCTGCAATGGACTTGTCCCTTCTGGTGCAAATCATCTCCCATTGCTCATCTCGGCGTCCACATATCTGGTAGATGGTGTCCTTACTTCGCTGATGCGTCCCATGGCGATGTGGGCTACCATGCTCTTTCCTAGACTCCAGGTTGGTGCATCAAAGGAAAACTCTATGGGCTCAGTAACTGGTGTGAATTTCCTTCCTGGAACATGTACTTGAACTGTCCAGCGCTCTTCTTTCGATAGAGTGGCGGTGTCGGTCCCGGTGAAGCTTGGTATTCCGATGTTTAGGTATGTGGTGGCCTCCTTCAAGTGTCGTCCAAAAGGGGTGTCTTCATCCGGTTGAGCAAACTTGTTCCTGGGGTGCGCCATCTATAGAGTGGAAAGTGGAGAAGAGTCAAAAATGAGTAGAGAAGAGGGTCATATGGCTTATCTTAGTGGTCGCGTCCTATAGTCAGCGTCTGCTCTCATGCCATCTTGTAGCGATCCGACCTCGGACGGTCAAATCTTTGTGCATAAGTGTCATCCCTGGATCGATAATGCTGACACACAGAGTACTTTAAAGATTTATAACAGAGTTCAATCACACACTTATTACATCGAATATCTCAAAAGAGAGTACTTATTACAATAATATGGTTGAAGGCCATCTAATGAAGATAACAACAGAAGCTTCGAAGGAAAAATGAGTCCATCAACTCCAACGGCATAGATGAGTGCATGTAACATCCCAAAATTCTAAATTTTGGAATGTTATATTAAATAGATAGATTTGATTGACTGTTTGATTGATTGACTGAAAGTGAGTGAAATTCGAAACTTTTGAAAGTTAAATGAGAGGGAATAAAAGGACTTGCCCGGATACACATCTGGGTGGATTGGTTGGGGCACCCTGGGGATATACCAGTGGACTTGCCCGGACACCTGGGGATATACCATTGTTGTCCTAGGAGATCCCGGGGTTACCGTGTGATCCTCCTATGGTTCGCCACCCAGGCTCAAAGGGATCATAAGATTATTCATGCTAGAAACTTCCGTGTGCAGCCACAAGCTATTATGGGCTCTAGCATAGTTGATTAAGTCGTGTGAACTCTTATAGTGGTAGACTAGCAGATGTAGGGGTTGTAGGTGGTACGGTCTACCCATCGTAAGGTGCAAACGCTTCTGAAAGACTATGTCTCGGTCATCCGTTTCTCAAATACCATGTGCGTGAAATCCAACGGAGGAGATCGAGTCTTGTGGGGAAAAGTGCGCAAACCTCTGCAGAGTGTATAAACTAATCATGATTAGCCGTGTCCCCGGTTATGGACATCTTGAGTATCTAGTTCTTGGATTATCCTGTTGATCTCATCATGTTACTTTAAATGAATATTGTTGGGTTTAATGATGTTACTTAATTGGGATTTGAGAATGCTGTCAACCATTCTCAATGTTTAACAACTACCATGATAGTTAAAAATAAAATTTATTCCTTTGTAGTAGGGAAAAATTGGCTTTTCGCAAAAACCTTATAACCATAGAGCTTTTCCACCAGCCATATATGCATGTAGTGATAGCCTTTATTCATCATTATCCTCTGGTGTGAATTTGCCAGTACATTCAATGTACTGACCCTCTGTGGCTGCAACGTCTCATGTTGCAGGATTATCTTACGACGAGTAAGTGATACGTTAGGGTTACAATTTCTACACTCAACTTTGCTGTTGGTGTTGATGGGAATCCACAACCTTGTTACTTCCGCTATTTGGATTGAGGTAATAGTATTTACGTTACTTATACATGTGATTTACCTCTGTTATAAATCCTCGAGTACTGTGTGTGTCAGCATACCGATCCAGGGATGACACTTAAGCACAGAGACTTGATCCATTCGGGTCAGGTCGCTACAAGATGGTATCAGAGCACATGTTGACTGTAGGACGTGACCCTAGAAACTGGCAAGCCCATAGCAAAGATTTTTCTCTACAACTTTCCCTTTCAAAAATATCTTTTACATCTCTTCTTTTCTGAGCTTATTCAAAAATTCCCTTTAGTGAGACCATAACCCTTTCCCCTTTTGACCACACGAAGAATTCGACTGATGAGACCACTCCAAGAAGTACCAGATATTGGACAACTAAGACCACTTCAGAATGAAGAGTAATTTCCGTGCATCTGAATAATGGAAACTACAATGGTTGAAGGCCAAAGACTAGGAGATTTTGAAGGCTCTGAAGAAATTCCCAGATTTTATGACCTAGAAGGGCTACCCTTATGGAACTTGGCAGACCATGGAAATTGTCAATACCCGAGATCAAGGTGTATCGAAGAAAGACCGGAACATGGAGAGTTAAAAACTCAAAGTTCTGTAAAGAAACACCCTAAGGTAGGAGATATCAACTATGGAGAGATAGCTCATGGAAATGACAAGAGCAGAAACACGACTATCCATGAGGTTATCGCCCGCTTATGCTATTGTCACCGTGCTGAGTTAAAGCGTGCATATGCATGGAAGGATTGGATGGTACCAGGCTGATAGAACACCTATTAGTAAGATGATGTTTTAACCTTAGCCGGTGTATCACCAGGATCTGGAGTAGTACATCAAGAAGTTTAAGGTGGAGCTCCATGAAGACATATTAGACAAGGAAGCATTTCGTGAAGAACTTAGGAACCAAAAGCTGAAAGTAGCCAAGCTGGAGGAGCTACAACCTCGAGATACCAGAGATTTGTGAGGAAATGAAGGACAGTATGACCATGGTTCATGTGAAGGATGTTGAAACCAAAAGTTTGGAACGCAACTCCAGAATATTAAAGGACGTCACGAGAGACTTCGCGTCAACAGAGTTGATCTGGCAAAAGAACTTGAGAAAGACAAGCATGATCGGAAGAAGCCATTGGAGGCATGAACAAGGCTTGAAGTGTTTGGAGAGTTGAAGATTTATTGACCTTTAGAAGACCAAACCCCTGTTATATACCTACGTTAGATGTGACGTTTGTGAGCTGTCATTTGTTTGATGTTTTCCCGACGGCCACAAATAAAATCTGTCTTTTCAAAACTTTTGTTTGTATTGTGTGTATCCCTCTCCCTCTCTCTTATCTTACCCCAAACCCACATGGACCCAATAGAGGATGAATGAAGATGAGCTTATATTTTCTGGACCGATGAGACTATTGGAGACAGACCGATGGATTCAGAACATGGAGGATCACCAGAAGAATAACCCTATAGCTGGAAATGATATGACCCAGCATGCTCTTCAGTGCTTTGAAAGAGGTGCTGCCACTTGGTGGAGAATGTACCAAACCATGAATGGATGGCAAGGAGTAACCACTTGGAAAGAAATTAAGTTGACTTTGCCAAGGTCTCGATTTGTGTCCCAAAAGTTGAAACCTTATGGAAAGGATATGAAGAAAACTTGTGCATGCAAGATTTGTGGAGAAATAGGACACACCCATAAAGAACACAAGGATGAATGCCCTAATTGTGAAGGAAGTCACCCAGTTGAAGAATGCCCAACTAGGCAGATTACTTGTTTCTTGTGTGAAGGGACTACCCACTATCCTGCTTAGTGTCACATTTACCCCATGGTACAACGAACTATCCAGCAGAAGAAAGAAGTAATGAAAGGAGCCCTTATGGAAATTTTAGAAGAACCCGTGATGAAGGAAGAGATGGAGGACACACCTAAAGAAGACCCGAGTAAACCCTTCACTAAGTCTTGCTATTCATGTGGAGAAGAAGGACACATCTCCCAAAATTGTTTGAATGGGGATCTAGTAGAATTCCCGATAGAGGAAGTAGAATATGACCCACAGGAAATAGAAGCCATGATTGGCATGGAAAGGTCTAGGAAGAGAAGCCGATTGGATTCTAGGAATGACCTGAGTCATATCACCTATTATAGGTGCAAGGAGTCAGGGCACTACCTCAGCAGTTGCCCAAAAAGGAAACCTCGAGACTTGTCAGAAGTAATATGTTTTCGTTGTAATGGAGCAGGGCACTTTGCCAGAGAATGCCCCAAGGAGAAGGAAACTTGTGCTATATAGTTGAGTTTGCAACAAAAGAAATGGAGTAGTAGAAGTGGGAACATTTTCTTTTATATTGAGGTGTTGAGTTGAGGCATGTAATGGAAAAGCAAGAGATTGTAATCATTGGAGAATCAATAAAGTTAGCATCATTGGTAAAGATTTGGGTTTTATGAGTTGTTACTCTATGAAGAAGAATTTTGGCCATTATGAGGATATGAGAAATATGGTCTATGGAAGATTTGTGCATTTTAAGGGTGGTAGTACCCTGTAAGAACTCTTGACCCCTGGAAAAGATAAGGATACTCCACTGAGTGGATTTCAGACAAAATGAATACGAGTTTTGTCTCGATATGTGTGATACCCCAAGAGTGTGTGAGATGAAGTTGGAGACCGTCAGTTGTTTGGACCAAATGTGACCAAGGAGTCAGAAGAGAATATTAAGTTGATTCTAGATAGACTGAAGGTTGCTCAGTCCAGGCAGAAGAGTTATGCAGACTCAAAAACTCAAGGAGGTACTATATGAAATTGGAGACAAGCATGTCTTCGTGTGCCCCCTCTGCGAGGAGTTAAACGATTTGGAGTTAAGAGATAGTTAGCCGCGAGATTTGTAGGACCATACCGAGTTTTGGAGCATATGCGAGAAGTGGCCAACAAGTTGGAATCACCCGAAGGACTGTCCGGAGTTCATGATGTGTTTCACATTTCCAAGTTGAAGAAGTGTCATGCAGAGATGGCCAATATTTCCCTGTAAGGACGCTTGACCCTGGAAAGGATAATGATGTTCCACGAAGTGGAATATGGACTCCATAAGTATAAGTTTTTATCTCGGTATGTGGGATATCCCATGAGGATGAAGAGATGAGTTACCATTGGATATAAAGGAGGTATGATGTTGGAAATATGGATCAATGGAAACTCCATGATGAGTCTGAGTAATCATGTCCTAGTTTGGTGCCAATAGAAGGAAGGGAGACAGTACAATTGGATGGATTTTAGTATACTAGGAAAGCTGGAAGTTGGATGTTGGATTAGAGATCTGTTGCCCCGATGAAGAGTTCAAGGTTTGCAAGTGATGAGATGGGCCATAACCCACATGCCCCAGGACCTGCCAAGAAGCAAGCACACTCTTGCTAAAGGAAAAACCCTGGACGAAGTTACGATTTTATCAATAACACAATTTTATAGGAGTAACGCAAAACCTGAGAGTTGTGAAGGAACGATAGATGTTTGTTTGGCTTGCGGAATCAATGGATTATTACGAACGCAGTTCGTGGACAAGAGAAATTCTGCAATGCTTGTGAGGATGACCGAGTGTTAGAACGCGAGATTCGCTAAACCGTATACAAGGTAATGATTTGGGTGCGGGATGGATTGATCACCATACTGACTTACTCTTATTATTCGCCTTGCTATGTGGGATGGTAAATCTGAGTGACTTACCTATAGTAAAGAGATGACGATCAAAACCTTGTTTAAACTTAGAATGGTATAAGTATTTTTCCCTTGTACACGGCAGTTGTTGCCAACCGTAGGTTATACGGTGAGGTTCAACCCAGACCCATTTCCTGCAGGAGAAACCATAAATTGTTGACCACCATGAGATATCGATAGTTGTTTAGTTTTGGCGCCAGACCCAGTCACAGAATAACCATACCAAAATTGAGGAAAAAGGTTATGCCGCTATCGGAAGAGCCCAGAGACGGAATTTTCCCGAGAATTTGAGAAGACCGACACTGTTAACAATATGGATGAAGTATATGAGTTTTGATGGAACCGTAACCATGCTTCTAAGGGTGGTAGCACCCCAGATCCCGTGTGATGATCGATGGATTTTGAGGAGACCCCCAAACCCTAACCTTTTCTTGCTAGCCTCTCCAAATCTCGAGGACGAGATTCATTTTAAGGGTGGTAGGTTTGTAACACCCCAAAATTCTAAATTTTGGAATGTTATATTAAATAGATAGATTTGATTGACTGTTTGATTGATTGACTGAAAGTGAGTCAAATTCGAAACTTATGAAAGTTAAATGAGAGGGAATAAAAGGACTTTCTCAAACTTTCATTTTGCATTTATGATCTTCGTGAATTCAAATTCTTTTCGAATACAAAACCCTAGAGAGAAGATGACATGACTTCTTCCATTTAAATTAAATGAAAGGGGTATTTGAAAATATTTGAATTTCATTTGGAAATATTTCAATTCATAAACTTCATGCAACTCAATTATTTTCATGAGAGAAGATAAAATGACTTCTTCAAATTATATGAAATATGAGTTGGGAGTTTCAAAGAATTAAATTCAAAGTTCTTTTGAATTTATTTTCAATTTGGAGTTATTTGGGTTTTAATCAAATTATTTTTCTCCAAAAATAAAATATATAGAAATTAGGGTAAAATGATTCCCTACAATAGAAAATTGGAGAAAAATTAATTTGAAATCATTTTGGTATTTTTAAAATGATTTTTGTTGGATTTTAATAGACCAGTAGCACTCTTTGATTTATCTGAATTTGTGTGGATTTTATTTGAAGTTATAAAAATGCTCATGTCGTAGAAAATCTTTTTCTCAAAATTTTGATATATAATATGCCTATAAAAAGTTTTATATTATTTTCGTTTTTCAGTTTATCGCATTCTGTAAAAAAAAACTGCACCGTGCGGCCGGCCGAAGGCCTTTAGGCCCATTGCCTCTTTTCTTCTCTGTTTCGTATATTTTCGTCTACATTTAGTCCCACATTGCCTAGCATTTGACCCCTAAGCCTCTTTTCCACCAATAAATATAGACCTATAGAGCCTCCAAAAATCATCCGATTCGGGTTAAATCAATATTTTGGTTTGACTAGATTCATTTAAGAAACATATATTTCTCCTCCCGGCGCGACTTCTGGAAATTGTCTCTTCTCTCCAAAGTTGTCTTTTCTCTGCCTAATAAAGGTATCTTTCTTCGTTTTCTTCTTCTTATACCTCCGTAGTTTATTATTTTTACACTAATATGATAAAATAATTAGATTATCAATTAGTCTACGTATTTATACATTAGACCCTAGCCCGTAGCTATTTTTTTCTTCTTCCGTAAAACAGCTTGGCCCTGATTTTTCAAATAGCCATAACTTTTCACTTCTTTATCCAAATTAGACGAAACCAACACCCACGTCTTTGTTATGATCCCCTCTTTCCAGTAATCCAACACAAACATGTTTTGTGAAAAGTTTAAAATTTAAATCAGATCAGATTTGAATTCAAACTTCGTTTGATCATAACTTGAGTTTCGTAGCTCCGTTTGAGTTGATTCTTTTTGCAAATCGAAGTTCTTGACCTAAACCTTCTGATAAGGCCAAATTCACATAATTTTGGTACTGTTAGAAATTGTTTTATGGTGCAAGAGCTATTTGCTTGGTTTTGATGTTTTCCGAATCGACTTCTTCGATCCTTCTGGTTTTTTGAGTGATTGCTTATGTGTGGTTACTATTGCTTGATTACGATAGATTGACCGGAGTGTGACGAGTAGAACTATCAAGAGTTTTGAGTGCGAATCATCTTCATCAACATTGCAGGCAAGTTCACACTTTGATCATACCTCTTACTACCCAGTTTTATTTGCATTAGATCAAACCTCAAACATTGCATGATTAGGATCTAATTAAATTGTGGGATGGGAAGTAGTTGAGGTAGTACCTATTACCTGTTTATTATCAAACCCTTGGGAGTTACTATTACGTCATGCTTACATTGCCATGCTATGCTCGTAGACGTGGATTGGGTTTGAGAGTATTCCATGACAGATGTGAGAGATTATTGTTAACTAAGGTTTAACTTAAGGTGGATACTTTAATACACATCTGGGTGGATTGGTTGGGGCACCCTGGGGATATACCAGTGGACTTGCCCGGACACCTGGGGATATACTAGTGTTGTCCTAGGAGATCCCGGGGTTACCGTGTGATCCTCCTATGGTTCGCCACCCAGGCTCAAAGGGATCATAAGATTATTCATGCTAGAAACTTCCGTGTGCAGCCACAAGCTATTATGGGCTCTAGCATAGTTGATTAAGTCGTGTGAACTCTTATAGTGGTAGACTAGCAGATGTAGGGGTTGTAGGTGGTACGGTCTACCCATCGTAAGGTGCAAACGCTTTTGAAAGACTATGTCTCGGTCATCCGTTTCTCAAATACCATGTGCGAGAAATCCAACGGAGGAGATCGAGTCTTGTGGGGAAAAGTGCGCAAACCTCTGCAGAGTGTATAAACTAATCATGATTAGCCGTGTCCCCGGTTATGGACATGTTGAGTATCTAGTTCTTGGATTATCCTGTTGATCTCATCATGTTACTTTAAATGAATATTGTTGGGTTTAATGATGTTACTTAATTGGGATTGAGAATGCTGTCAACCATTCTCAATGTTTAACAACTACCATGATAGTTAAAAATAAAATTTATTCCTTTGTAGTAGGGAAAAATTGGCTTTTCGCAAAAACCTTATAACCATAGAGCTTTTCCACCAGCCATATATGCATGTAGTGATAGCCTTTATTCATCATTATCCTCTGGTGTGAATTTGCCAGTACATTCAATGTACTGACCCTCTGTGGCTGCAACGTCTCATGTTGCAGGATTATCTTACGACGAGTAAGTGATACGTTAGGGTTACGATTTCTACACTCAACTTTGCCGTTGGTGTTGATGGGAATCCACAACCTTGTTACTTCCGCTATTTGGATTGAGCTAATAGTATTTACGTTACTTATACATGTGATTTACCTCTGTTATAAATCCTCGAGTACTGTGTGTGTCAGCATACCGATCCAGGGATGACACTTAAGCACAGAGACTTGATCCATTCGGGTCAGGTCGCTACAAGATGGTATCAGAGCACATGTTGACCGTAGGACGTGACCCTAGAAACTGGCAAGCCCATAGCAAAGATTTTTCTCTACAACTTTCCCTTTTTAAAAGATCTTTTACATCTCTTCTTTTCTGAGCTTATTCAAAAATTCCCTTTAGTGAGACCATAACCCTTTCCCCTTTTGACCACACGAAGAATTCGACTGATGAGACCACTCCAAGAAGTACCAGATATTGGACAACTAAGACCACTTCGGAATGAAGAGTAATTTCCGTGCATCTGAATAATGGAAACTACAATGGTTGAAGGCCGAAGACTAGGAGATTTTGAAGGCTCTGAAGAAATTCCCAGATTCTATGACCTAGAAGGGCTACCCTTATGGAACTTGGCAGACCATGGAAATTGTCAATACCCGAGATCAAGGTGTATCGGAGAAAGACCGGAACATGGAGAGTTAAAAACTCAAAGTTCTGTCAAGGAACAGCCTAAGGTAGGAGATATCAACTATGGAGAGATAGCTCATGGAAATGACAAGAGCAGAAACACGGCTATCCATGAGGTTATCGCCCGCTTATGCTATTGTCACCGTGCTGAGTTAAAGCATGCATATGCATGGAGGGATTGGATGGTACCAGGCTGATAGAACACCTATTAGTAAGATGATGTTTTAACCTTAGCCGGTGTATCACCAGGATCTGGAGTAGTACACCTATGGTTATGTTTGCAGAAAGCTCGTTTTTTCCTACAACAAAGAAATATATTTTATTATCTACAAAGTTTGTTGAAAACATTGAGAAGGTTCCTCAAACTCAATCCCGAATTAAAGTAATCATCAACCCAATCAATTTAATTAAGTAAAGTGATGAGATCAAATCAATAATTCAAGTACCAGATAATCAACATGTCCATAACCGGGGACATGGCTAACCATGATTAGTTTATACACTCTGTAGAGGTTTGCACACTTTTCTCCACAAGTCTCGATCTCCTCCGTTGAATTTCTCGCACTTCATGATGTTTGAGAAACGGATGACTGAGACACAGTCTTTCCGAAGAGGCCCCCTTAACCGATAGATAGGCCGGTACACCTACAATCCCCTACATCTGCTAGCCCATCATGGAAAGGTTTCCCGCAACTTACTCAACTATGCCAGAGCCCATAATGGCTTGTGGATGCACACAAAAGTTTCTAGCATGAATAATCATATGATCCCTTTGAGCCTGGGTGGCAAACCATAGGATAATCGCACGGGTACTCCGGGATATCCCAGGACAACGCTGGATTGCTCCAGGTGCCCAGACAACCACTGGGTACTCCAGGGTGCCTCAACCAATCCACCCGGATGTGTGTTAAAGTAGTCACCTTAAGTTTAACCATTAATTAAAAATCTCACATTTGTCATGGATCACTCAAACCAAACCACGTCTACGAGCATAGCATAGCAATATAAGCGTAACGCAGAAGTAACTCCCAGGGTTTGAAAAATAAAGGCAATAGGTACTACCTCATCACTACTTCCCAATACCCACAAGTATTCAAGTCCTAACAATGAAATGTTTTATGAGTGAACTAATGCATAAAAACTGGGTAATAAGGGATATGATCAAATTGTTACTTGCCTTGCCGACGATCTGAAAAACCGTAGTGACTCGTAGTAGCACGCTTCGCACTCCAGAAACTCTATCGCAAACAAACTATAACATACATACAGACTGAAGCAATAGATGCAAGGATAAAACTCAAGAGAAAAGATCCAAACTGAAAGTACAACTGAAGAGCTTCGATCTGCAAAAAAGAATCAATCGAATTAGAGCTACGAAACCCAAACTGCGGTCAAAAAAAGTTCGAATTCAAATCTGCTTGAAACCAAAATTTAAATTTGACAAAACCATGTTCAAGTTGGTTATCTAGAAAGAGGGGATCGAGACGAATAATTTGGTGTTGGTTTCACTGGATTTGGACAAACGAGCAAAAATTTGCGAGCATTTGAAGATTAGGGGCTAATCTGCGATAAAAATAATCGCGGATAGATCCCTGGACGAAAATAAAATAAAAAGAAAAGGCTATGGAATGAATGTTCGGTATCAGGGTCAAACGAGTGAATATGTTCGCTAACAGAGACATTCGAACGAACGCTCGCTAATTAGCAAAATCAAAAAAAAACCCGATCTAAAGAAAAAGCCAAAAAAAACTAGGCGACGGTTCGGCGGTCTTTACCGGTTGTTAAATGAAAACTGGCGGCGGCGGCTTGCGGCGATGATACGTCTCCAACGTATCTATAATTTTTGATTGCTCCATGCTATATTATCTACTGTTTTGGACATTATTGGGCTTCATTATCCACTTTTATATTATTTTTGGGACTAACCTATTCACTGGAGGCCCAGCCCAGAATTGCTGTTTTTTGCCTGTTTTAGGGTTTCGAAGAAAAGGAATATCAAACGGAGTCCAAATGGAATGAAACCTTTGGGAACGTGATTTTCTCACTGAATACAATTCAGGAGACTTGGACCCTACGCCAAGCGAGCTAACAGGAGGCCACGAGGTAGGGGGGCGTGCCTGCCCCCCAGGCGCGCCCTCAACCCTCATGGGCCCCCTGTTGCTCCACCGACATACTTCTTCCTCCTATATATACCCACGTACCCCCAAACGATCAGAGACGGAGCCAAAACCCTAATTCCACCGCCGTAACTTTCTGTATCCATGAGATCCCATCTTGGGGCCTGTTCCGGAGCTCCGCCGGATGGGGCATCGATCATGGAGGGCTTCTACATCAACACCATAGCCTCTCCGATGAAGTGTGAGTAGTTTACTTCAGACCTACGGGTCCATAGTTAGTAGCTAGATGGCTTCTTCTCTCTTTTTGGATCTCAATACAATATTCTCCCCTCTCTTCTGGAGATCTATTCGATGTAATCTTCTTTTTGCGGTGTGTTTGTTGAGATCGATGAATTGTGGGTTTATGATCAAGTCTATCTATGAATAATATTTGAATCTTCTCTGAATTCTTTTATGTATGATTGGTTATCTTTGCAAGTCTCTTCGAATTATCAGTTTGGTTTGGCCTACTGGATTGATCTTTCTTGCAATGGGAGAAGTGCTTAGCTTTGGGTTCAATCTTGCGGTGTCCTTTCCCGGTGACAGTAAGGGCAGCAAGGTACCTATTGTATTGTTGCCATCGAGGATAACAAGATGGGGTTTTCTTCATATTGCACGAGTCTATCCCTCTACATCATGTCGTCTTGCTTAAGGCGTTACTCTGTTTTTAACTTAATACTCTAGATGCAAGCTGGATAGCGGTTGACGAGTGGAGTAATAGTAGTAGATGCAGGCAGGAGTCGGTCTACTTGTCTCGGATGTGATGCCTATATACATGATCATACCTAGATATTCTCATAACTATGCTCAATTCTGTCAATTGCTCAACAGTAATTTGTTCACCCACCGTACAATACTTATGCTCTCGAGAGAAGCCACTAGTGAAACCTATGGCCCCCGGGTCTATCTTTATCATATCAATCTCCTGCTACTTAGTTATTTACTTTGCTATTTACTTTGCTCTTATTTTCCTTTGCATCTTTATCATAAAAATACCAAAAACATTATCTTATCATATCTATTAGATCTCACTCTCGTAAGTGTCCCTATAGGGATTGACAACCCCTATTTGCGTTGGTTGCGAGGATTTATTTGTTTTGTGCGGGCGCGAGGGACTCGCGCGTAGCCTCCTACTTGATTGATACATTGGTTCTAAAAAACAGAGGGAAATACTTACGTTACTTTGCTGCATCATCCCTTCCTCTTCGGGGAAAACAAATGCAGTGCTAAAAGAGGTAGCAAGAAGGATTTCTGGCGCCGTTGACAGGGAGGTCTACGCAAAACTCAACATACCAAGTACCCATCACATACCCTTATCTCCTGCATTACATTATTTGCCATTCTCCTCTCATTTTCCTCTCCCCACAATTCACCCTTGTCGTTTTATTCGCCCTCTCTCTCTCCATCCTCCCTATCTTTCTCTATTTGCCCCTTTTTGTCTGCTTGCTTTTTGTTTGCTTGTGTGTTAGTTTGCTTGTTTGTCGCGATGGCTCAAGATAATACTAAATTGTGTGACTTCACCAATACCAACAACAATGATTTTATTAGCACTCCAATTGCTCCTCTTACCGATGCTGAATCTTGTGAAATTAATACTGCTTTACTGAATCTTGTCATGAAAGATCCGTTCTCCGGCCTTCCTAGTGAAGATGCCGCTACCCACCTAAATAGCTTCGTTGATTTGTGTGACATGCAAAAGAAGAAATATGTGGATAATGATATTGTTAAATTGAAGCTATTTCATTTTTCGCTTAGAGATCGTGCTAAAGCTTGATTTTCGTCTTTGCCTAAAAATAGTATTGATTCATGGAACAAGTGCAAAGATGCTTTTATCTCTAAGTATTTTCCTCCTGCTAAAATCATCTCTCTTAGAAACTATATTATGAACTTTAAGCAACTTGATCATGAACATGTTGCACAATCTTGGGAGATAATGAAATTAATGATACGTAATTGCCCTACTCATGGTTTAAATTTGTCGATGATTATACAATTTTTTTATGCCGGATTGAATTTTGCTTCTAGAAATCTTTTAGATTCGGCCGCGGGAGGCACTTTTATGGAAATCACTTTAGGAGACGCTACTAAACTCCTAGATAATATTATGGTTAATTATTCTCAATGGCATACTGAAAGATCTACTAATAAAAAGGTGCATGCGATAGAAGAAATTAATGTTTTGAGTGGAAAGATGGATGAACTTATGAAATTATTTGCTAATAAGAGTGTTTCTTCTGATACTAATGATATGCCCTTGTCTACTTTGATTGAGAATAATAATGAATCTATGGATGTGAATTTTGTTGGTAGGAACAATTTTGGTAATAATGCGTATAGAGGAAATTTCAATCATAGGCCTTATCCTAGTAATCCCTCTAATAATTATGGTAATTCCTACAACAATTCTTATGGAAATTATAATAAGATGCCCTCTGATTTTGAATCTAATATTACAGAATTTATTACTTTGCAAAAGAACTTTAATGCTATGATTGAAGAAAAATTGCTTAAGATTGATGATTTGGCTAGGAACATTGATAGAATTGCTCTTGATGTTGATTCTTTGAAACTTAGATCTATTCCACCTAAGCATGATATCAATGAGTCTCTCAAAGCCATGAGAATTTCCATTGATGAGTGCAAAGAAAGAAATGCTAGGATGCGTGCTAAGAAAGATGCCTTTATAAGAGCGTGTTCTTCTAGTTCATATGAAAATAATGATGAAGATCTAAAAGTTATCTATGTGTCCCCTATTAAATCTTTGTTTTGCAATATGAATCTTGATAATGATAGGACTGAATATGATCCACCTTTACCTAGAAGGCGTTCCAAGAATTCTGAATCTTTTGATCTTGATGCTAGATTTGATAAAAGTGGGATTGAAGAAATTAAAACCCTAGATGTTGCTAAACCCACTATTATGGATTTCAAGGAATTTAACTATGAAAATTGCTCTTTGATTGATTGTATTTCCTTGTTGCAATCCGTGCTAAATTCTCCTCATGCTTATAGTCAAAATAAAGCATTTACTAAACATATCGTTGATGCCTTCATGCAATCTTATGAAGAAAAACATGAATTGGAAGTTTCTATCCCTAGAAAACTTTATGATGAGTGGGAACCAACTATTAAAATTAAAATTAAAGATCATGAATGCTATGCTTTATGTGATTTGGGTGCTAGTGTTTCCACGATTCTAAAGACTTTGTGTGATTTGTTAGGTTTCTGTGATTTTGATGATTGCTCTCTAAACTTGCACCTTGCGGATTCCACTATTAAGAAACCTATGGGGAGAATTAATGATGTTTCTTATTTTTGCAAATAGGAATTATGTGCCCATAGATTTTATTTTTCTTGACATAGATTGCAATCCTTCATGTCCTATTATTCTTAGTAGACCTTTCCTTAGAACGATTGGTGCAATTATTGATATGAAGGAAGGAAATATTAGATTCCAATTTCCGTTAAGGAAAGGCATGGAACACTTTCCTAGAAATAAAATTAAATTACCTTATGAATCTATTATGAGAGACACTTATGGATACCTAGATCTATTCTTGCTTGTTATGCCTAGCTAGGGGCGTTAAACGATAGCGCTTGTTGGGAGGCAACCCAATTTGATTTTTATTCCATGCTTTTTTCTCCTGCTTAGTAATAAATAAATTATCTAGCCTCTGTTTTGGTTGTGTTTTTTGCGTTTAATTAGTGTTTGTGCCAAGTAGAACCGTTGGGAAGACTTGGGGAAAGTCTTGTTGAACTTGCTGTAAAAAACAGAAACTTTAGCGCTCACGAGAACTGCTGTCATTTTTATTTGGAAAGCTCTATTTAGTTAATTCTTTTTGCAGATGATTAATAGATAAATTACTCACGTCTAGCAATTTATTTTAGAATTTTTGTGGTTCCATATCTTGCTCTAGCTACATATTACTACAGACTGTTCTGTTTTTGACAGATTCTGTTTTGCATGTGTTGTTTGCTTATTTTGATGAATCTATGGCTAGTAAATTAGTTTATAAACCATAGAGAAGTTGGAATACAGTAGGTATAGTACCCATATAAATAAATAATGAGTTAATTACAGTACCTTGAAGTGGTCTTTTGTTTTCTTTCGCTAACGGAGCTCACGAGATTTTCTACTTTAAGTTTTGAATTGTGAAGTTTTCAAGTTTTGGGTAAAGATTTGATGGATTATGGAACAAGGAGTGGCAAGAGACTAAGCTTTGGGATGCCCATAGCACACCCAAGATAATCTAAGGACACCTAAAAGCCAAAGCTTGGGGATGCCCCGGAAGGCATCCCCTTTTTCGTCTACTTCTATCGGTAACTTTACTTGGAGCTATATTTTTATTTAGGGACAATTGCATTTTTACCCCTAGTTGGTTCCTACCCACGGGTTTTGCCCTTACTTTTCGAGCTTGCTCAGTTTTGCCTTAATTTTTCCGTTGAGGTCCCTCAAATGCCCTTTGACCGTTTGACCAAAACTTTGAAAATTCATAAGTAATTCATATGAACTCAGAAAAATACAAATAAGATATCAAAATGTTCAGATAAACATTACCTTTATGTGCATATTGTTTGCATTCAGGACAAAAGCACCATTTAAACTACCTGAGGTAATTAATGTTATTAACATTATTAAAAATAAAAAGGTATAAACAATATTTTTTCATGAATAAAAATTAAAAGCAAATGTAGGTGATGTTTCCTGAACATCCTGATATCTTATTTCCATTTTTCTGAGTTCGTATCAATTTGTTATGAATGTTCTAACGACTTTGACAATTATTTGGAAACTTCACAACAAATTGATACGAACTCAGAAAAATGGAAATAAGATATCAGGATGTTCAGGAAACATCACCTACATTTGCTTGTAATTTTATTCATGAAAAAAATATTGTTTATACCTTTTTATTTTTAATAATATTAATAACATTAATTACCTCAGGTAGTTTAAATGGTGCTTTTGTCCTGAATGCAAATGATATGCACATAAAGGTAATGTTTATCTGAACATTTTGATATCTTATTTGTATTTTTCTGAGTTCATATGAATTACTTATGAATTTTCAAAGTTTTGGTCAAACGGTCAAAGGGCATTCGAGGGACCTCGACGAAAAAAGTAAGGGCAAAACTGAGCAAGCTCGAAAAGTAAGGGCAAAACCCGTGGGTAGGAACCAACTAGGGGCAAAAATGCAATTGTCCCTTTTATTTACCACATGACGTGTGTTTTGCTTGGAGCGTCTTCTATGATTTGAGTCTTTGCTTATTAGTTTACCACAATCATCCTTGCTGTACACATCTTTTGATAGAGCCATACATGATTTGGAATTTGTTAGAATACTCTATGTGCTTCGCTTATATCTTTTGAGTTATATAATTTTGCTCTAGTGCTTCACTTATATCTTTTTAGAGCACGGTAGTGGTTTTGTTTTATAGAAACTATTGATCTCTCATGCTTCACTTAGATTATTTTGAGAGTCTTAATAGCATGGTAATTTGCTTAAAGTCTTAATATGCTTGGTATACAAGATTAATAATAAAACTTTCTTATGAGTGTGTTGAATACTATGATAAGTTTGATACTTGATAATTGTTTTGAGATATGGAGATGGTGATATTAAAGTCATGCTAGTTGAGTAGTTGTGAATTTGAGAAATACATGTGTTGAAGTTTGTGATTCCCGTAGCATGCACGTATGGTGAACCGTTATGTGATGAAGTCGGAGCATGATTTATTGATTGATTGTCTTCCTTATGAGTGGCGGTCGGGGAGGAGCGATGGTCTTTTCCTACCAATCTATCCCCCTAGGAGCATGCGCCTAATACTTTGCTTTGATAACTTGTAGATTTTTGCAATAAGTATATGAGTTCTTTATGACTAATGTTGAGTCCATGGATTATACGCACTCTCATCCTTCCACCCTTGCTAGCCTCTCTAATACCGCGCATCTTTAGCCGGTATCATACACCCACCATATACCTTCCTCAAAACAGCCATCATACCTTCCTATTATGGCATTTCCATAGCCATTCCGAGATATATTGCCATGCAACTTTCCACCGTTCAGTTTATGACAAACTCCATCATTGTCATATTGCTTAGCATGATCATGTAGTTGACATCGTATTTGTGGCAAAGCCACCATTCATAATTCTTTCATACATGACACTCATGCATCATTGCATATCCCGGTACACCGCCGGAGGCATTCATATAGGGTCATATTTTGTTCTAAGTATCGAGTTGTAATTGTTGAGTTGTAAGAAAAATAAAAGTGTGATGATCATCACTATTAGAGCTTTGTCCCAGTGAGGAAAGGATGATGGAGACTATGATTCCCCCACAAGTCGGGATGAGACTCCGGACGAAAAATAAAAAAAAAGAGAAAGAAAAGAGGCCATAAAAAGGCCCAAAGAAAAAATGAGAGAAAAAGAGAGAAGGGATAATGTTACTATCCTTTTACCACACTTGTGCTTCAAAGTAGCACCATGATCTTCATAGTAGAGAGTCTCTCATGTTATCACTTTCATATACTAGTGGGAATTTTTCATTATAGAACTTGGCTTGTATATTCCAATGATGGGCTTCCTCAAAATTGCCCTAGGTCTTCATGAGCAAGCAAGTTGGATGCACACCCACTTAGTTTCTTTTTGATCTTTCATATACTTATAGCTCTAGTGCATCCGTTGCATAGCAATCCCTACTCACTCACATTGATATCTATTGATGGGAATGTCCATAGCCCGTTGATACGCCTAGTTGATGTAAGACTATCTTCCCCTTTTTGTCTTCTCCACAACCACCACTCTATTCCACCTATAGTGCTATATCCATGGCTCACGCTCATATATTGTGTGAAGATTGAAAAAGTTTTGAGAATGTCAAAAGTATGAAACAATTGCTTGGTTTGTCATCGGGGGTTGTGCATGATTTAAATATTTTGTGTGGTGAAGATAGAGCATAGCCACACTATATGATTTTGTAGGGATAACTTTCTTTAGCCATGTTATTTTGAGAAGACATAATTGCTTTGTTAGTATGCTTGAATTATTATTATTTTCTATGTCAATATAAACTTTTGTCTTGAATCTTTCGGATCTAAATATTCATACCATAGTTAAGAAGAATTACATTAAAATTATGCCAAGTAGCACTCCGCATCAAAATTTCTGTTTTTATCATTTACCTACTCGAGGACGAGCAGGAATTAAGCTTGAGGATGCTTGATACGTCTCCAACGTATCTATAATTTTTGATTGCTCCATGCTATATTATCTACTGTTTTGGACATTATTGGGCTTTATTATCCACTTTTATATAATTTTTGGGACTAACCTATTAACCGGAGGCCCAACCCAGAATTGTTGTTTTTCGCCTGTTTTAGGGTTTTGAAGAAAAGGAATATCAAACGGAGTCCAAATGGAATGAAACCTTCGGGAACGTGATTTTCTCACCGAATACAACTCAACAGACTTGGAACCTACGTCAAGCCAGCTAACAGGAGGCCACGAGGTAGGGGGCGCGCCTGCCCCCCCCCCCCCATCAGGCGCACCATCAGCCCTCGTGGGCCCCCTGTTGCTCCACCGACATACTTCTTCCTCCTATATATACCCACATACCCCCAAACGATCAGAGATGGAGACAAAACCCTAATTCCACCGCCGTAACTTTCTGTATCCATGAGATCCCATCTTGGGGCCTGTTCCGGAGCTCCGCCGGAGGGGGCATCGATCACGGAGGGCTTCTACATCAACACCATAGCCTCTCCGATGAAGTGTGAGTAGTTTACTTCAGACCTACGGGTCCATAGTTAGTAGCTAGATGGCTTCTTCTCTGTTTTTGGATCTCAATACAATATTCTCCCCCTCTCTTGTGGAGATCTATTCGATGCAATCTTCTTTTTGCGGTGTGTTTGTTGAGATCGATGAATTGTGGGTTTATGATCAAGTCTATCTATGAATAATATTCGAATCTTCTCTGAATTCTTTTATGTATGATTGGTTATCTTTGCAAGTCTCTTCGAATTATCTGTTTGGTTTGGCCTACTAGATTGATCTTTCTTGCAATGGGAGAAGTGCTTAGCTTTGGGTTCAATCTTGCGGTGTCCTTTTCCCGGTGACAGTAAGGGCACCAAGGCACGTATTGTATTGTTGCCATCGAGGATAACAAGATGGGGTTTTCTTCATATTGCATGAGTCTATCCCTCTACATCATGTCATCTTGCTTAAGGTGTTACTCTGTTTTTAACTTAATACTCTAGATGCATTATGGATAGCGGTCGATGAGTGGAGTAATAGTAGTAGATGCAGGCAGGAGTCGGTCTACCTGTCTCGGACGTGATGCATATATACATGATCATACCTAGATATTCTCATAACTATGCTCAATTCTGTCAATTGCTCAACAGTAATTTGTTCACCCACCGTAGAATACTTATGGTCTCGAGAGAAGCCACTAGTGAAACCTATGGCCCCTGGGTCTTTCTTTATCATATCAATCTCCTGCTACTTAGTTATTTACTTTGCTATTTACTTTGCTTTTATTTTACTTTGCATATTTATCTTAAAAATACCAAAAACATTATCTTATCTTATCTATCAGATCTCACTCTCGTAAGTGGCCCTATAGTGATTGACAACCCCTATTTGCATTGGTTGCAAGGATTTATTTGTTTTGTGCAGGTGCGAGGGACTCGCGCATAGCCTCCTACTAGATTGATACCTTGGTTCTTAAAAACTGAGGGAAATACTTACGCTACTTTGCTGCATCATCCCTTCCTCTTCGGGGAAAACCAACACACTGCTAAAATAGGTAGCAGGCGACGGCGGCGCAAGGCGGCGGCGCAGGCTGTGGTGGGGCGGGGCTAGGCGCGGCAGGGAGCAGGCGCCGGCGGCGGCTGCGCGAGCGGGTGGCGGCAGGTGGCGGCGCAGGCGATTGCGGCGGTGGTGTGGGGTGGTGGCGGCGACGGGGCGGCGCAATATAAAGGGGCCGGGGGGCGCGGCTTGGAGAAGGGGGCGCCACGCGGTAGAGTCCGGCTCGGACTCCCCTCAGCGTCCGGCGGGGGTGCGACGCGAGAAGGCAGTGGCGCGAGGTGGGCCGGCCTGCTTGGCTGGGCTTCGGCCCAGTCGGGCAGGAAAAGATTTTTTTTAAAATAAAATTCCGCCCGAATAAAATCCTAATAAAATATAAAAGAATTCTACAAATACCAGAAACAATTTTGACCGTCTAAACCTATTATTTAGAACAAAGTGAACATTTTTCTGGTCTAAAAATGCAACTTTCAAAAATGCACATTTTTCTAATTCAAAAAAATAGCAAATAAAATCCAAATAAAATAATTTTGATTTTAAAATTTTTCCTCCAATATTCCTCTCTTTTTGAAGAAGTCATTTTATCTTCTCTCTTTTAATTTAAATATTGGAAATATTTGGAGAGAAAAATATTAAAACCAAATTGATCTTCTTTTCAAATTTGACAAAATTCAAATATGAAAATAATTGAAATCCCCAACACTCTCCTTGGGTCCTTGAGTTGCTTTGGATTTCTAGGATCACCAAAAAAATGCAAATAAAATATGATATGCATATGATGACCTATTTATAACATCCAAATTGAAAATTTGGAATGTTACAAATAACCTCTTTTCACTACCAAGTTTGAAATCATAATTGAGTTCTATAATTGCCCAATAAGCATTATGTTCTAACTCAAGAGGTAAATCATATGCTTTTCTGTAGACAATTATATATGGAGACATTCCCATAGGGTTTTTATAAGCCCATAATGCATCATCAAGTTTCTTAGAGAAATCTTTCTGGATCTATTGACAGTCTTTTGCAAAATTATTTTTATTTCTCTATTGCTCAATTCAACCTGACCACTAGACTAAGGATGATAAGGTGATGCAATTCTATGGTTAACGTCATATTTAGCAAGAAGTTTACGGAATGCACCATTAAATGTGAACCACCATTAGTCATTAAATATCTAGGGACTCCAAACCCCGGGAAAATAATTTCTTTAAGCATTTCAATATAAGTGTTATGATCAACACTACTAGTTGGAATAACTTCTACCCACTTAGTAACGTAAACAACAACAAAAATATGAGTATACCCATTAGAGGAAGGAAAATGTCCCATATAATCAAAACCCCAAACATCAAATGGCTCAATAACAAGTGAATAATTCATAGGCACTTCCTGATGTCTACCAATATTACCAATTCTTTGACATTCATCACAAGACAAGACAAACTTACGTGCATCCTTGAAGAGAGTAAGCCAATAAAACCCAGATTGTAATACCTTTTGTGCAGTTCTGTCTCTAGCATGGTGCCCTCCATATGCCTTGGAGTGACACTTCCGAAGGATTTGTTCCTGTTCATGCTCAGGCACACAACGTCTAATAACACCATCTACTCCTTGTTTATATAGATTTGGGTCATGCCAAAAGTAATGTCTTAAATCAAAGAAGAACTTTTTATTTTGTTGGTATGTGAAACTAGGTGTTATATATTTGGCAACAATGTAATTAGCATAGTCTGCATATCAAGGACTATTATGAGAAGCATTTATAATATATAATTTCTCATCAGGAAAACTATCATCAATTGGAAGTGGGTCATCAAGAACATTTACATTCTAGACAAATTATTCGCTACAAGATTCTCAGCTCTCTTTCTGTCAATAGTATGCATATCAAACTCTTGTAATAATAACATCCACCTAATTAGTCTAGGTTTAGCATCTTTCTTTTTCATAAGATATTTAATAACATCATGATCAGTGTGAATACTAACTTTAGAGTCAACAATATAAGGTTTGAATTTATCACATGCAAACACAACTGCTAAAAATTCTTTTTTAGTAGTAGCATAATTTTGTGAGCACTGTCTAGAGTCTTACTAGCATAATGAATAACATTCAATTTCTTATCAACTCTTTGACCTAGAATAGCACCAATAGCATAATTACTAGATTCACACATAATTTCGAAGTGTAGGTTCCAATCAGGTGGTTGAACGATAGGTGTAGAAATGAAGGCTTTCTTAAGTATTTCAAAGGCTTATACACAATCATCATCAAAATCATATGGAACCTCTTTTTGAAGGAGATTAGTTAGCGGCCTAGAAATCTTAGAGAAATCTTTAATGAATCTTATGTAGAAACCAACATGACAAAGGAAACTCCTTATACCATTGATATCTTTAGGACATGGCATTTTCTCAATTGCATCAACTTTACCTTTATCTACCTTAATACCTCGTTCAGAAATTTATGCCCAAGTATTATACCTTCATTCACCATAAAGTGGCACTTCTCCCAATTCAATACAAGATTAGTTTATTCACATCTCTGCAAAATGCGATCAAGTATGCTTAAGCAATCATCAAACGAAGTCCCATAAACAGAAAAATCATCCATGAATACCTCAACAATCTTTTCACAGAAGTCAGAGAATATAGCAGGCATAGATCTTTGAAAGGTAGTAGGTGCATTACATAAACCAAAAGGCATACATCTATAAGCATAAGTTCCATAAGGACAAGTAAAAGTAGTTTTATCTTGGTCTTTTTTTGACTCAGGTATTTAAGAAAAACCAGAATATCCATCTAAGAAACAAAAGTGTGTACGCTTAGATAATATTTCTAACATTTTATCAATAAATGACAAGGGGTAATGATCTTTTCTAGTAGATTTATTTAATTTCCTGTACCATCCTAAATATAGTTACAATTCTTTGTGGAATAAGTTCATTTTTATCATTAGGAACAATGGTAATACCTCCTTTCTTAGGAACACAATGAGAAGGACATACTCATGTACTATCAGCTATGGGATAAAATGATACCTGCTTCCAGAAGCTTTAATATTTCATTCTCATCACATCCTTCATGTTAGGACTCATAGGGCGTTGGTGATCAACGACGGGGTTAGCATCAGGCTCCATAATAATCTTGTGCTGGCACAGAGTGGGACTAATGCCCTTAAGATCATCAAGAGTATATCCAATAGCAGCGCGATGCTTCCTCAGAGTTTTAAGTAATATCTTTTCTTCATGCTCTAGCTCTTTACCTTTGTTGAATTCCAAATATTTAGAGTTGTGTTTAATTCTTTCCAGAAGACCCCCGCTGAATTTAATAGTTTTCTTCATAAAGGAACCAGTAGAAGAAGTATCGAGCATGGATCAATCATTATGACAAAGCTGAGCATAATTTTTTTGTATAATTATTTCTCTTGAGAGCCCATGAATGGGGCATGTGTGCATATAATTCCGATCACGATGAACCAAATGCATACGATAGAACTTCTGGTGAAATTCCAATTTTCATCGATTTCAATCCCACATTCCAATATCATCCAATGGCCTATACCATGTCAATGCCTTTCCGTCCAAAGATAAGGGGAATAACTTATTCTTAACTCCATCCTCGGATAAACCTTCAAGCTTAAACAATCCACAAATTTCTTCCAGATAGATTAAGTGCATATCAGGATGTACCATTCCATCTCTTGCATACGAATTAGTGATATGTATCCATCATATCTATAATTTTTTATTGTTCCATGCTAATATTATACAACTTTCACATACTTTTGGCAACAATTTATATGATTTATTGGACTAACATATTGATCTAGTGCCCAGTGACAGTTCCTGTTTGTTGCATGTTTTTTGTTTCACAGAATATCCATATCAAACAAAATCCAAATGCGATAAAACTTTGCGGAGATTTTCTGGAATATATGTGAATTTTTGGAAGAAGAATCAAGGCAAAATGGTGGTCGAGGGTCCCACTAGGCACCAGGGCGCGCCAGGGGGCCCAGGCGCACCCTGATCAGTACTGGGCACCTCATAAGGCAATTGCTTCCCTTCTTTCGTGGCAATAAAGATAATTTATGGATAAAAATTCCCTCAAAATTTCAGCCCAATCGGAGTTACGGATATCTAGGAATTTAAGAAATAGTGAAGGGTTGAAAAACAAGAACATAAATAGAAGAGAACTGATTGAGAGAGATCCAATCTTGGAGGGGCTCCCGCCCCTCCACCGCCGTGGAGGACATGGACCAAATGGAAACCCTCCTCCCATATAGGGGGA
Source organism: Triticum dicoccoides (assembly GCF_002162155.2). Taxonomy (NCBI): domain Eukaryota; kingdom Viridiplantae; phylum Streptophyta; class Magnoliopsida; order Poales; family Poaceae; genus Triticum; species Triticum dicoccoides. The sequence goes on along the minus strand of NC_041382.1, from coordinate 404,139,614 downwards.
GGTCAAGGAAGAAGAAGAAGGAGGGGGGCTCTCTCCCCCTCTCTCTCCCGGTGGCACCGGAGCGCCACCAGGGCAATCATCGTGACGACAATCTACACCAACAGCTTCGCCGTCGTCAACACCAACTCTCTACCTCTCTATGCAGTGGTGTAACCTCTCTATTCCCGCAGTAATTCTCTAGTTAAACATGGTTCTCAAAACTATATATTATTATCCAATTATATGTGGTTATCCTATGATGTTTGAGTAGATCTATTTTGTCCTATGGGTTGATTGATGATCATGATTGGTTTGAGTTGTGTATTTTATTTTGGTGTTGTCCTATGGTGCCCTCCGTGTTGCACAAGCATGAGGTTGTAGGGTGTTGCAATATGTTCATGATGCTCTTATGGTGGGTGGCTAGAGTGACAGAAGCTTACACCCGAGTAAGGGGGTTGTTGCGTATGGGAGTAAAGAGGACTTGATACTTAATGCTATGGTTGGGTTTTACCTTAATGATATTTGGTAGTTTTGGATTCTTGCTAGAGTTCCAACCATAAGTGCATATGATCCAAGTATGGAAAGTATATCTGTTAGCTCATGCCTCTCCCTCATATAAAATTGCAATAATGATTACCGGTCTAGTTATCGATTGCCTAGGGACATATCTTTCTATTGTGTTACAAAAAGCTTTATACTAAACTAGTAAATTTATTATCTTGCAATTTATTTGTAGTTCCATTATCGCAAGGTACTTCTAGTTTTATTCTTGTTCTAGGTAAAGCGAACGTTAAGTGTGCGTAGAGTTGTATCGGTGGTCGATAGAACTCGAGGGAATATTTGTTCTACCTTTAGCTCGTCGTTGGGTTCGACACTCTTATTTATCGAAAAAGGCTACAAACGATCCCCTATACTTGTGGGTTATCAATTAGCTAGCAGTTTCTCTGACATACCCGAAGGAATTTCATAATAAATATTTTTAGTAGGTTCAGTAGGTCGAGGGGAAACTCTTATTTCTTCCATTCAAGGTGAAGATACCCCGAAAAAAACCCTCAAAGGATTATTTTCCATAGTGACAAGTGACACAAAATTTCAGTATGTAATATAAAAGTTTACTTACCAAAGGTGCTTCACTCACCAGCAATGGCACCAGAAAAGAGTCTTGATGACACACAAGTATACGGGATCAATCATTGTCCTTTCGATAAGTAAGAGTGTCGAACCCAACAAGGAGCAGAAGGAAATGATAAGCGGTTTTCAGCAAGGTATTCTCCGCAAGTGCTAAAAGTAACAGTGATAGATAGTTTTGTAGCAAGATAATTCGTAACAAGTAACAAGTACAATAGTAGCAAAGGTGCAGCAAGGTAGCCCAATCCTTTTTATAGCAAAGGACAAGCTGAAAAGTTCTCTTATATAAAGCCAAGTGCTCTCGAGGACACATGGGAATTGTCGTTTAGTCACGTTCATCATGTTTAGTTGATTTATGTTCGCTACTTTGACAATTTGATATGTGGGTGGACCGGTGCTTGGGTGCTATTCTTACTTGAACAAACTACCCGCTTATGATTACCCCCTCCCGCAAGCATCCACAACCACGAAAGAAGAATTATGATAAATCTAACCATAGCATGAAACATATGGATCCAAATCAGCCCCTTACGGAATAACACATAAACTAGGGTTTAAGTTTCTGTCACTCTAGCAACCCATCATCTACTTATTACTCCACAATGCCATCCCTTAGGTCCAAGTATGGTGAAGCGTCATGTAGTCGATGTTCACATGACACCACTAAAGGAAGCAACGACATACATATAATCAAAATAACGAACGAATACTAACGTCACATGGTTACTTATAAGAAGACTTCTCCCATGTCCTCAAGAACAAAAGTAACTACTCACAAATCATATTCATGTTCAAGATCATAGGGGTATTGAATATGCTTGAGGATCTGAACATTTAATCTTCCACCAAATGAACCAACTAGCATCAACTACAAGATGTAATCAACAATACTAGCAACCCACGGTTACCAATATGAGGTTTTGGGACAAAGATTGAATACAAGAGATGGACTAGGGGTTGAGATGAGATGGTGCTAGTAAATATGTTGATGAAGATTGGTCCTCCCATGATGAGAGGATCGTTGGTGCTGTCGATGGCTTCAATTTCCCCCTCCTAGAGGAGAGTTTCCCCAGTGGAATCGCTCTACCGGAGAGCAAAAGTGCTCCTGCCCAGGTTCCTCCTTGAGACAACGACCGCTTCATCCCAAAAGTCTTCTTATTTTTATAGAGAAAATGGCTTCATATAGCAGAAGAGGGGCACCGGAGGCATGCCAGGGGGCCACAAGCTCACCGGGCGCGTCGGGGGGGGGGGGAGGGTGTGCCCCCTGAGCTTGTTGCTCCCTAGTGGCCCCTCCTGGTATTTCTTCCGCAAATATATTTTATATATTCCAAAATAATTCTCCCTAAATTTTTCAGGTCATTTGGAGTTGCGTAGAATAATTATCTTTGCTGTAGCCCTTTTCGGTCCAGAATTCTAGCTGCCGGTAATCTCCCTCTTCATGTGAAACTTGCAAAATAAGAGAGAAAAGGCATAAGAATTTCATCATAAAGTGGACTAATCCAAAACATAACAAATAATAGTAGGAAAACATTATGCAAAATGGACGTATCAGACACCAAGCCATAACAGTGGAAAAATGTGCTAGGACCCCGATCCTAAATCACACGGATCTAGCATGTAACACATCATATCACTTTGCGGCCTCACGCACGGTATTCCCATGGGTGCCACCTTACCTGGCCCAGGACCGTTTGCGCCTTTTGGCTCACGTATATGATAGTGCCGCTAGCATCCATATGACAGAGAACCCGGCCTGACATGACTAGTCATAAACCCAAAGTGGCACTAACTTACAGGGACATGCATACATGACCCAGCAACGAACGTGTCAGTGATCAGCGAGTGAATCTGGGTTGTAGCAGCTAGGCTAACAGGACTCTGGTAGACATCGTGTGACATTTCCCCGAAGGGACAGACACAAGAATGAAGAAGGACACATGCCGGCCAGCCTAAGTGTTACGGAGCAATAGCAAGCTACCATGGCTTAGTGGAAGCACTAGGACACATTTCCCGGTAAGAGAGGCTACCAAGGATAAAAAACTAGGTTGTCGGATCCCACACATACCAAGAATTTCAAAACATACGCACAATATGCTGGATATGTGCAAATACAACATGGCATCACAATGAAACTCTACAACTCAAAGTATTTATTCATTAGGCTCCAAGGAGCCAAGTATTACAAACATGGGTCTCATGACCTAACATACAAAGCATACAAGCAACAAGCGGAAGCATAAACATGTCTGGGTACAAACAACTATAAATTAATAAGTCTGAGAAGCCTGACTATCTACAAGACCCTGCCGAGGGTACAAGATCTTAGCTGAGGTAACAAGCTAAACATTGAAGTCCGCGCGAAACTATTAGTGAGACTGAAGTCTCTCTGCAAAAACATAAATTAAGAAAACGTGAGTACAAATGTACCCAGCAAGACTGACATCAGAACTAGCTACATATGCATCAGTATGAATAAAGGGGTGGTGGAGTTTAACTGCAACAAGCTAGCTTTGACTCAGTGGCTATCCTGAACTACGTATGCAAGTAACTCTTTTGGGGTGGCGCACACGAGTCCACATATTCACCAATCGATACACCATGGATCCGCTCACATCTCCCTACGAGAAGGCCATCCATAGCACTCACGCCTTTCTTGCGCATTTTATAGTATCCACTTTCACTTGTCTATGAACTGTCCAGGCAACCCAGAAGTCCTTTACCGCGGACTCGGCTATACGAATAGATCATTTATAACCCTGCATGGGTGTACTTCTTCACACATGTTTCCACCACTTAGCGTCTGCACATGACATGTGCTCGGCAGACTTCAAGCGAAAGCCAACGTGGGTGTAGACCACGACCTGACTAACCACACAAGTCCCTAGTCCATGTTTACCGCTACCTTTACCAAATCGTGTTCACACACAGTAGCACACGTTCATCACCATTCCAATTCATCCTCGATGAATCAGACTTGACTCAACGCTAAGCAGTAGCAGGCATGACAAACAAGCATGAATGAGTAGGCACATCAGGGCTCAAACAACTCCTACTCATGCTAGTGGGTTTCATCTATTTATTGTGGCAATGACATGTGATGCAGAGGAAAAGGGGGTTCAACTAGTGCAGCAGGTAGCAGATGAATCGTTGTTGTCCTAATGCAGTAAAAGAGAGCAGGAGTGAGAGAGTGGGATTGCATCAGAATGAACAAGGGGGTTTTGCTTGCCTGGCACTTCTAAAGATGATATAGCTCTTCATCGGTGTCATCGAACTCATCGTCGGAACATACGTCTATCGAGGGGGAACAACCACCGGCAAACAAGAGGGAACACAATCAATGTAATGCAAATATGATGGATGGATGTGACATGGCAATATGCTGTGATTTGATATAATGCAGCTAGAAATGATTTAAATGGAGTTGGTTTGAATACTAAATTCAAATTCAAACTCCATATGTGATCATTCAAATATCATTTATTTGATTTGTCCAATTCAGTAACTATAAGTTGTTACAACATGCTTGAAAATGGTACAGATGGATAGATTGGATTTTTCTGATAATTTTTCATATATAAATCTTTTCATTCTGAGCTATAGATTAATTTCCATGATTTTTTGAAGTTTTGGATATTTTCTGAAATAGATAAATCATTTATGATTTATTTTAAATCCCAGAAAATATTTACTGCATCAGCCTGACATCAGTATGATGTCATCAGGTCAACAACGTCAGCCCAGGTCAAACCTGACGCTGGGACCCACAGTCAGTGAGCTAGAGAGTTACCAGGGTTTAATTAAACCTAACTAAACTGATTAACAAGCACCAGGGCCCACTGTCAGTGACTCTAGGGGGTTAGTTAGGGCGTCAGTAGCCACTAATGACTATTCCACGTGAGATGCACCACCGGTTAGCCGCCGGAGGCCTCACAAAGCGGTGGAGGCACTCGGGATTTGCCGTCTGGCGTCCTCTCGACTCGCGGTTTGGCTCTATGGGCTGCTGGGCGTGCGCCGCATCCGGGGAAACACACGAGAGGGGGCGGGGTGGTGGGAGTCGACGGCACCGACGAGCGGAGCGGCGCTGGAGTTCGGACGTCGACGGATTTGACACCGCAGGGCATGGCAGGAGCAACATATGGCTGCTACGGCCCCGTGGTGACGCGCAAACGGGGAGGGGGAGAAGGAGGAGGAGCTCACGGCAAGTGCAGTGGTGGCGTCGGTGAGCTCGGGGAAGCACCGGAACGGATGGAGCAACGAGGGGGATCTCCGGCGGCGGTAGCCGACGGTGAACATGATGACGAGGGCGACGTGGTGTCGCTCCCGGGCTTGCGCGCGTCGAGTAGAAGGGGCATCGAGGAATGACGGATCTCCCGGAGACGTTGAGGAGGCGAGGCAGTGGCTCTAGCTACGCGGGCGACGAACGGCGGCGACGGGCTCGCTCGGGTGGCTGCGGGGGTGAGTTCTGGTTGAGAGGGGGGAACCAGAGAGAGGGGAAGGGTGCAGGGGGTGTCGTGGAGCTCTTGGCGCCCTCCAGCAGTAGCGGCGGCAAGCAGGAGGTGGCCGCGCGTGTGCTGGCGTGCGGAGGCCACACGCCCATGCCTACTGGCACGAGGTAGGGGATGACTGGCATCTGGGCCATGGGCTGCTCAAAGGTCGGGCCTCTGCTATAGTAGCATGCCAGATAAGGTTTCTCTCTTTTGTGTTTCTATTTTTTCTATTTTCTGCTATAGTTTTGAGCTTAGGAAAAATACAACGGCATTTCCTAAAATCCTGAAAATATTCATGGACACTTGCTGAATTATTTCAGTGGCCCACAAATAGTTCGAACATTATTTGAGCATTTAAATTATTTATAGTATCTAAATGCCCAAAGTCAAGTACAATAAGATTTAATTCAAAAATCCAGAATGGCCTAGAAATATGTGCATCATTTTTGGTAGAGGTTTTGACCTTTATCAAAAATCATGAACTTTTCTAAAGGGCATTTTGGGTTCGTTGAAAATATTTTTATTTGAACCTAGTTGAATTCATCTGGTGCTAGGGTTTCAACATCCCCAATTCAACTTTAAATAAAATTTAAACATGCTGCAACATGATCAAGCAAGGACAACAGGGGCTGAGCTAGGGCTGTGACAACTCACCCCCACTAAACAAGAATCTCGTCCCGAGATTCAAGACGTGAGGTAAGAAGACAGAGGGGACATTAGCTATCACAATATTCTCGAGCCAACTTCCCGCATCAAAGATGTTGATTCATTACATCATGTTGGTCTTGACATTCTTGCTTTCGAGATCCTCATCCAACTATGAAGGCGCAAGAGAGGAAACTCTACAGGATTCGATCTTTACAAAGATCAAGCGATTCATGATTAACTCATGGAGTGAGACGTTGAGACATCTCTTGATCTGAGACACAAAACGCACATCGAGAGGGATGGAAGAAACAGATGACGGAGGTTCAATTTGGTAGGCAACAATCCCACGCTGGAGTAGGATGGTGCATGGTTTCAAAGTAGCGAGGAGATAATTGTCATGATTCCATAACGGGACACCTTAGAAGAGGTGACTCGTAGAATTATTCCCTTAAGTGACAAAAGGAATTACTTTTGATGCATAGATCACTGAAACTCTCTAAACCAGCCTAAGGAAAATCACAAACAATCGTGTGAAGGAGTTCAGAGAAATGGCATACTCAGTTTGGAAAGAAAACTAGAGTTATAAGACAACTCAGCAAATGGGAAGCACATTCCAGATGATGTCAAGGATATAACCCAGTGACTGAGCGTGCTCTCAAGAACATGAGCATTTCCTACTCATCAAGGTCTTACCAACATCCGTGCCCAGGATCCTGGCAAGACATCTTACTACCATGATGAATACTGATGGATAATGCAGATGCAAAGGGAGACAACACTTTCTCAGATTTCACCTTAGCGAGGCCAAGGGAACAAAATCTGGATGATCGACCGAGAGACATTTAGCACTCCGCTTCCAATGTTCCCCTTGATGTACCAGCTTAACCCAATACCATTCGGTATCTCGAACATCAAGTAAAGGTCTGACTTCGGGAGCTCAAGGAGCCCATAAGGAACAACTGATGTACAAAGTCATACCAACTCCTCATGGAAGAATGGCCAAATTGCTGACTCAAGATACTACAATAAGGGATCTCCCGGATAAGTGTGTTGGCCATGACATCCACTTAACGGTTCAAAGACCAATATTATAATTCTTGGGAACGTCCCAACCATCATATCTGCCTGAGATTCAGATCTGGTTGGCGTCAGGGTATTCCAGACTCAGCATGTCTAGAAGGAAAGTTTGCAACACAAATCAAAGAGATAATGTTGCAAGATTCTCGGGAAATGAACTATGATAGCAAGCTCCAAAACATGAGCTCGTTCTGCTACATACCTGTGGACACACTGTCCAAGACAGGCATGACCACATAGTAGTCTTACAACAAAATACTACTGAGTTCTGGTTGGGAACCATCATCGCGGATAATGAAGTCCTTGCATAAGTCATATGATTAGCTCTTATGAAGGAACTTCTTCTCCTTGAACAAATCAATTAGTGGCTTGGTGTGCTAGGGATACATATAGAATGAAGGTTGCAAGTCTCCAAACCACAGAATACTTCACACATATGCATGATTGACTTGGGATGATTCCGGAGGAAGCAGAAACAAGCTTTCTCGAGTTCGTGGCGACAACATGCATCAAATGAACATGAATTAGAGGAAGCCACTTCTTTCATCCAAACATAGGCTTCATGAATAGGACACGAAGATAATGCTTACAAAAGTTTCCAACACTAGCTTGATGTTCAACATGAATCACGGAGGAGACAAAATGCTGCTGATGCGCTCAACAGCAACTCATTAGAATTTTCCATATCACTGGAATTGCACCAATCACTACAAAAAATACACTTCCGTGATGATACGTGTTTGTCACAGTAGGTCGCTTTTTTTGTCATGCATGTACATCCATGACAAATTTATGACAGAATCAAGATAGTCATACCTGTGCTGTCGTAGAAGTGTTCCATGACATTACCAAAATTATCATCATGGAAGTGTCCACTTCCATGACGATAAATCGCGCGTCATAGAAGTGCTTTCGTCAAGGGTGACCGACACGTGGCATCCACCGTAACGGAACGCCGTTAAGCTATCGGGTCTGGTTTTGGATCCGATAATCTGTTAACAGCCCCGACCAATGGGGATTTTCCATGTGTAAAATCATCATTGGCTAGAGGAAACACGTGTCAGCTCATCGTTGGGACAGATGTCATCCACTCACTGGACAGAAGGCGCCTATGATACGTCGACACGTGGCACGGCCCAACAAGTTTAAATGGGCTGGCCCAACTAGAGGCCCACAAGATTTTGCGGACCATAATGGGACGGCCCAGCTAAAGGCCCACGTGATTTTACGGACCATAATGGGATGGCCCAGCTAAAGGCCCACAAGATTTCGCGGGTCATAATGGGCCAGCCCAGGTAAAGGCCCACAAGATTTTTGTGTGCCATAATGGGCCAGCCCAGGTAAAGGCCCACAAAATTCTTGCGGATCATAATGGGCCGGCCCAGCTAAAGGCCCACGAGATTTCACCGACATTAATGGGCCGGCCCAGCTGTAGGCCCACAAGATTTTGAGGACCCTAGTAGGCCGGCCCGTTAACTGTCTACCATGTTTTGGGCCAAATGTCGGCCCATATTTGATACGGTCTATTAATGGCCTGCCATGCTCCGGGCCTAATAGTGGGCCATATGAGATCCGGCCCGTTAAAAGCCTACCATGTTCTGGGCCAAATTACGACCCAGATCAGGTCCGGCCCTTTAAGAGGTTTTGGGCCTAATTATGGCCCATATCAGATTCGGCCCGTCAACTGGACACTATGCTTTCGGGCCCACTTGCTAAAGACCCACTTAGTAATTCGCCCTGATATTAGTTTTGGCCTGTTAAGGGCCCGTTTAACATTTCGGCCCTATATTAATTTTAGCCTGTTAAAAGCCCGTCATATAGTTGGGCCTAACTACGGCCCGGTTTGCATCCAGCCTGCTCGCAGTCGATATCTGATTGGGCCAAACAAGGACCGAGACAATTTTTCAGCCTGTTAAAATCCCGTGATTTGATTCGCACAATCATGGGCCGGGGTTCATTTCGGGCTGTTGCCGGCCCGTGAGCTGATCGGCACGTTTCAGGCCCAACCTACATCGTGATTGCATGACGGCCCGATTATGTACCGTAATTTTACGATTTGGCCAGTTTACTGCTAAGACAGGATATATATATATATATATATATATATATATATATATACTATATATATATATACAGTAAAATGACTGCAGCATCGTGAATAAGAAAAAACCAATACTATACAATAAAGAAATTACATCATATTACATCCACTGGGCATCAAAGTTCGCCACTATGATAATAAAGCACAAGAAGACAACAAATTACATACACTGGGCATCAAAGATCACCACCAGTGCAAATAAACACGCTGACAAAATAATATACAAAACCGACAACACTTCAATACAGTTTAAGAAAGCTTAGCCCCGCTGGGGAGCTGCAGCGCAAGCAGCTAAGCAAGATGATGAGACTGCGCTTGTTCAACACTTATATCTTCCTCACTCTGAAAGATAAACAAGCAGACAGATGACAGGTTTTTGAAAGTGCAACTATCCCTAGGTGGTTTTGGTAATTCATAACAACATATAGCTCATTGAGCTAATACTATTCCAAGATGATTATTTCACGAAAGCTCAATGATTGGCATGGCATGGATATGAAAGTGGAACCCTCAAAATGTTAAGGACAAAGGATTGGCTCAAGCTCAAAAGCTCAAGACTCTTCATTTCATATTTCAGTGATCCAAGATCACATTGAGTCTTTAGGAAAAGCCAATACTATTAAGGAGGGATGAGGTGTTGCTTAATGAGCCTCTTGCTTCATGTGCTTAGTGATATGCTCCAAAACCCTCAACCACTTTCCCATATCCACATATGACCTAAACTCTAAACCAAACTCGGTCCTACCGATTCTTCCTATCCGGCGCCACCGAGTTTCACTTGTCATTAGCCACTGCCAAACCCTAGCAATTCGGTTCTACCGATAAGGATCTCGGTCCCACCGAGATGGGGTTGCAAACTCTCTGTTTCCCTTTCGTAACTTTTCGGTCCCACCGAAAGAGCGAATCGGTCCCACCGAGATTGCAATGTAAACTCAGTGTTTCCCCTTTGTAACTTTTCGGTCTCACCGAGTTCCACTCGGTCTCACCGAACCGAGTTTGCCTGACCAACTCTCTGGTTAGCTAATTACCAAATTCGGTCTCATCGAGATTACGTTATGCCCAAACCCTAACCGAATCGGTCCTACCGAGTTGCATGTCAGTCCCACCGAAATTCCTAACGGTTACTAGGTTTACTATTTCGGTCAGACCGAGTTTATTGATTCGGTCCCACCGAGATTGGAAAACTGTGTAACGGTTGGATTTTGTGTGGAGGCTATATATACCCCTCCACCTCTTTCTCATTCAGTGAGAGAGCCATCAGAACACACACATCATTCCAACTCATTTGTTCTGAGAGAGAAACACCTACTCATGTGTTGAGATCAAGACATTCCATTCCTACCATATGAATCTTGATCTCTAGCCTTCCCAAGTTGCTTTCCACTCAAATCTTCTTTCCACCAAATCCAAATCCTATGAGAGAGAGTTGAGTGTTGGGGAGACTATCATTTGAAGCACAAGAGCAAGGAGTTCATTACCTACACACCATTTGTTACTTCTTGGAGAGTGGTGTCTCCTAGATTGGCTACGTGTCACTTGGGAGCCTCTGACAAGATTGTGGAGTTGAACCAAGGAGTTTATAAGGGCAAGGAGATCGCCTACTTCGTGAAGATCTACTGCTAGTGAGGCAAGTCCTTCGTGGGCGATGGCCATGGTGGGATAGACAAGGTTGCTTCTTCGTGGACCCTTTGTGGGTGGTTGCTTCTTCGTGGACCCTTCGTGGGTGGAGCCCTTCGTGGACTCGCGCAACCGTTGCCCTTGGGTGGAGCCCTGTGTGGACTCGCACAACCGTTACCCTTCGTGGGTTGAAGTCTCCATCAACGTGGATGTAGGATAGCACCACCTATCCGAACCACGGGAAAACATCCGTGTCTCCAATAGCGTTTGAATTCTCCAAGCCCTTCCCTTTATATTCTTGCAAGTTGCATGCTTTACTTTCCGCTGCCAATATACTCTTTGCATGCTTGCTTGAATTGTGTGATGATTGCTTGACTTGTCCTAAAATAGCTAAAATCTGCCAAGAACTAAAATTGGGAAAAGGTTAAGTTTTTATTTGGTCAAGTAGTCTAATCACCCCCCCCCCTCTAGACATACTTTTGATCCTATAGTTTTGCACATAAAAGTATCAGTGCTAACAATTCATCACATTTCTTACTGACGAATAAAGTGACATAGTTTAAATTTGCATTAACACGATATGGTATTGTTCAGGTCAAGACATGGCAGGAAATGACATTGTGAAGGAGTTGGCAGCTTCACGACACCACTAGATTACAGATCAAGAACTCATAAGTATCAATGGTTAGTGTGCTGTCAAATTATACCATTTCAGATTGGCAAATAAAGAGATGGTTTAAATAATAGTAGAATGATATCACATTTTTCATAGTTAAGACATTGCAGAATATGACATTGTGCTGTAGTGGGTAGGTTCACCACACCACTGGATTACAAATGAAGAACAGAAGCATACATGCAGTGCAAAAGAAGATCACTTGCTCTGTATAGTTTAATTTACATGGTATGAAGAAGGAACTTGGTTGTACAACTAAAAACTTAAATTGAGAAAGGACGAACTTTTGTTTATGAACTACATATAATAAACTTTAAACAAGCAATTTGATGCAAACACCAAAAATAAACAGTTGTTGCAGTCATGCCTAACCAAACATATACAAGAAAGTTTGAAGGCTTGAGATGGATAAACTTCCATTATTGGTGAAGATAGGCTCTATAAAGGCCTTGTCCATGCTGATGGGGGGGGGGGGCAATTCAAGAAGTTTACCACAGAATCTTCTTCAAAAGCATTGCCTTTATTCTACATTTTGTTAAGAGTAAATATAGATGTGATAATATATGAAAAAATGGACAATATTTAAGATAAGATGAAGAGTGATGCTACATAACCAAGTAGCTATAAATGTAAGTGCAGCAATACAGGCAAAACGTACGGTCAAGAGCAATGCATAGCTAAACTTCTTCAGTACCAACCTTATGGTAAGAGTAAATATAGATCTGATGTGTAGAAAATGAAGGGCAAAGGAAAATAAGCTGCAGAGTGATGGTACATGAGCAACTACCTGTCATTATAAGTACACTGATAAAGGACAGCATGTACTTACAAGAACAATGCAGAGCTAAAAAAACATTGACATTGGATATATTCTACACTAATGTAACCATTCATACATATCAGATAATTTGGAGCGAACAATTGATAAGCAAGCTATCATGCATACTGCTGTTACATAATGAACCAGGTATGTATGCAAGTACAGTGATACATGACAACAGGTACTAACAAGAGCAAAGCAGCGGGCAGCAAATTTGTGATATCCTGTCGTTCTTGTCAAACCGGAATTCTTCTTCGAGTAGATTTCCTGCAAAAAAGATCCGTAAGGCACATGCGGAAAAGTAGAAGTTCAAATTGTCATGTGATTTCATAGACAGTACCTCATCCTGGGAACGAGACCAGTGCATAACAAGGATTTTCCATTCAATGTCTTCTAAATTTCGCACAGGAGACTTCACCAGAAATTCGTTTATAGACTTGCCATCAAAGTGTGATTTCCTCAGGTAACACCAATACTGCTGCAATGCTTCCTTGAAAAGCACAAGCAAGCTTTGCTCGTCATGACTATCCAGATTGACCCTCGCCTAGTTACAACAATGTAATGTAAATCATTGATGTGTTCAATCAGCAGAAAACAGGAAAATAATAGCCATGAATAATAGCACTTACACGTAAGTTGGACATGAAGATGTGAAAATGGTGTTTGTCTTCACAATAATCTTCCCATGATGGGAATATATGCACGTAGTCCCTAACAACATTGAAAGCATTGTCTTTTAAACTGGGAATAAATGGAATGGGGTTCCAATCTGCAGGAATTGGCCGTCTCTGCAGTTGGGATAGGTCTTTGGCCGGTGGACTTGCTGTACTTTTTGCTGGAGTGGGATTTTTCTATGGTACAGCTGGTGCTATGGCAAATGAAATCGGTATACCTTTTGCTGGAGTGCAGGTCCTGTGTGGTGGGGCTAGTGGTGTGGCCAGTGAAGTATGGGTACAATCTACTGGACTCGGTCCTACGTTTTGTGTCACTGGTTGTATAGCCAATATAAGTGGGGTGCTGTCTGATTTCTCCGGCACCACCACGTTTTTCAAGGACTTTGCTGGTGCTCCTTCAAGTTCGGCAATCACCCTCTTCCTTTTTGATGTATGATGCACAAGAGCAGCATTTGAGTGGAAAAACATGGTATGAGGACAGATGGAATATGTATTGATAATGGATGGGCATGGCATCTCGACATATATGATGAGTAAACTAAGCATATGGCGGTGCAACAAAGTAGAAGAAATGCAAGACAACATATGCAAGATACCCGCAATCAATAAAACATTGCCAAATTAGAACATGCACCTTGATGGGTGAACAGGACATGCCATCTGCCTTTGACTCCTCGAGGTTAGAATAGTCATTAGGATCATATTCTGAACAAGAATCAGCATGTGGGGAGCGTATGAGTTTCATTGCATCCAGAATGGCACTCAATGCCTTGGTGCCAATTTTGTAAGTCATTGCAGTGTTTAGCTTCAAGAGTGGACTGCTGCTAGTGCGACACAAAGCAGCTACACAGATCATAGTGTAGATATAACGGGAAAACCTTAAGCATCAGAGTAAAATCAGCAAAGTGGAACTTGCTGGAATATATGTGCTAGTATTGCCGGTACGGCTAGAAAGGCTTCGGATACCAGCTCTCTTCAAGTGAAGGTGCGGTACTATTAATATCAATGTAACTCTCAAAGGCGACACAGCTCCCCGCATTTCCTTGCTATTCTTATAGGATTCAAGTGGGCAGGCCACTACAAATCCTATTCCTATGTTTACAAGATCCTACGAATCAAAGAGGCTCAAAGTGTCCATCACAACCGACCGTATAGACTTCTACATTGCAAATGTCCCTGCTCATCTTCAGTACAAGGAACATACTGTACTACTATCATACTCCCTTCGTTCCAAAATATAAGTCCTGGTAGAGATTTCCACTATGGATCACATACAGATGTATCCAGGTACATTTTAGAGTGTAGATTCACTCATTTGGCTCCATATGTAGTCCATGGTGGAATCTATACAAAGACTTGTATTTAGGAACGAAGAGAGTACATATTAAAGAAGAATGGAAGAGGAACATGGTAAAGAAGAGCAAGCAGATTTTGGATAATAAAATGTTGGTTGCGCAGTGCCCACACATGATGAACCAGAGCGCATTAAGAATGCAACTCCTAGCTGTCTCTCGACCATTTCAGGCGGTTGGATGAACATCCTACATCTCCTAACCCTTCTTCTTCCTCGTCTCTAATTCTTCCCATACAGAACACCGCACGGGCCGCCGACCGGACCACCGCCCCCACCGCCTGTGTTCCTCCGCCACCCCCAACCCAACCCCAACCCCCACCCGCGTCGAGTTTTCTTCGTTCGGCGAGGCCCCACAACCACTCGAGCCCCTTCGATCGCACCGGCGAACTCCGGCAAGCTCTGAAAAATCGACTGACCCAATTTTGAAATTTAGTCTACTGTGGTTTAACTAGTGTGGAATATAAAAGGGGAAAACCATAAGCATTGTGAGTATGGTGTTGAGCATGCCATGGTGGATCTGAAGGTGAAAACCGGACAAAGGCAACTTCGCAACCAAGACAAGAAATCAGAGTAAAGCAGTGGCGATCTATTTTCTTGCTGCGATAAATAAGTTGAGCAGATACGAAAGAGTACCGCCTCTGGTGCGATGCCGTGTACGCATCTGCTGAGAATTTGACGGTGTTGCGGTAGCGATGGCTATCGGCGGCGTGGAAGCAGATCCAGGAGGGTAGACAGTGGCGGCGGGGAGCGGTGGATGAGACGGTCGTAGGAGCGGCGCCGGCAAGGTGGACGACGGCAGGGATGAAGCGAGAGGATGGGATGCAAGGATCCCGGTCCAAAGCCGTGGATGAGAGAGGTCGATCTCTTGTAATGGACGGCGGCGTCGGGGTATCAGCTCCGGCATGGTGGAGGACGACGGCGGTGGATGGGGTGGCGGACACCGGCGGACGGAGGAGGCTGGGGTGAGAGGGTGTTTTGGCGCCCACGGAGTTCGAATGGGGAAAGGGAGGTAGAGAGGAAGGGGGAACCATGTATTCAGAGGCGCGCTTGTCTCAAATGCGAGGAAATTTGCAAACTTAGCCCCCGTTTCAAATTTATACTACATCACAGCAACACTAGTCGGTTGGGGATTGGATGGTAATCTCGCATACACCAAATATTTGCCGACGAGAGTTTGTTTTTGGTGCCCACTGTCGGCGTCAAAACCGGCGGATCTCGGGTAGGGGGTCCCGGACTGTGCGTCTAGGCCGGATGGTAACAGGAGGCAAGGGACACGAAGTTTTACCCAGGTTCGGGCCCTCTCGATGGAGGTAAAACCCTACCTCATGCTTGATTAATATTGATGATATGGGTAGTACAAGAGTAGATCTACCACGAGATCGGAGAGGCTAAACCCTAGAAGCTAACCTATGGTGTGATTGTTGTGTATATGGTCCTACGGACTAAAACCCTCCAGTTTATATAGACATTGGAGAGGGTTAGGGTTACACAAAGTCGGTTACAATAGTAGGAGATCTACATATCCGTATCGCCAAGCTTGCCTTCCACGCCAAGGAAAGTCCCTTCCAGACACGGGACGAAGTCTTCAATCTTGTATCTTCATAGTCCAGGAGTCCGGCTGAAGGTATAATCCGGCTGTCCAGATACCCCCTAATCTAGGACTCCCTCAGTAGCCCCCGAACCAGGCTTCAATGACGATGAGTCCGGCGCGCAGATTGTCTTCGGCATTGCAAGGCGGGTTCTCCTCCAAATTCCGTGTACCTGTTGAATAAAGTCCGGTTTCTTGTAAATGTTGCGCTCCTCGGCTCCTACGCCTAATAATGGTCGTGTCCCACGTGTCAAATGAATATGATAAGTCTGAGTGTTTTTACATCCACACCCTTAGCCGCGTAAATGAGCCGCCCATTTAAGGGGACGAGGATTTAGATCCAAACCACACCTTCTCCCCTTCACGAGTGTTCATCAGAGCGCATCCGACAAAGGTCCATACCACCATGGCCAGCCATCGCAACTCCTCCTCTCGCCCTTCCAGCCCTCAGCCTGGATATTGGGAGAGATGCTCCATCCCGCATAGCGAGCTAGTGATGCTCCAGACCAAGGGATTTCTCGCCCCGGCCTATATGGTCCTGGTTCGAGCCGGCCTTGCCATCTATAATGGCGGAGAGCAAGTGGAGAGTGCCCCTAATCCCTCCAAAGGAGAGCGGGTGTGCCTCGTCCCTTATTTAATAAGGGGGCTCGAATTTCCAATCCATCCATTTCTCCGGGGCCTCCTGGAGTTCTATGGCCTCCACCTACACAATCTCATGCCTGCCTCCGTATTGCATATTGCGGGCTTCATAGCCCTCTGCGAGCTGTTTTTGGGTATCGAGGCTCATTTCGGGCTATGGAAAAGGTTATTTTGCCTTGTGCCCCGCTCTAAGGAGGGTTCAATGTATCAAGTGAGTGGAGCTGAAGTGTGGCGCATCGCCGGGACCGGATATCTATCCGGAACTCCAAAGAAGGCGTCCGAAGACTGGCCTTCGGAATGGTTTTATATAGAGGATGTCCCGCTGCCGGATCCTGTTCGGATTGGCCTCCCTGAGTTTGACAGTGCTCCCTTCAAGAAGCGCCTAAGCTGGCGTCCACGGAGCCCTCAGAGGGAAAGTGACAGGGACATCATTTACCTGAGGGGCCGAATAAGATTGTTAGCCCATTCCGGACTGACCATGATCGGGGTTATGGCCGAATGCATCATGCGGGGGGTGCAACCGCTTCACTATAGAAGCCACCCCATGTGGGACTTCAACGGGGAGGACGACGCCACCCGCTACGGTCGTAAAGGGCCGGATTCAGCTGCCGCTCTACTAAAGATCTTGTCCACTTTGTATAAGGGAGAAGAGGAGGAATTTCTCCGCGTCAACCCACAGGGTGGATTCTCTATGCACAATCCCCCAAGCTGGGTAAGCGGTCACATTTACTTGCCCATCCGTTTTGTATTCCCATTGTTAAATATTCAGTCTGACGACTTCAACACAGGAACTGCGTCGGGCTGTTAAGGAAATAAGCAGCCCTCCTCCACAACCCGAGGACCCAGGACGGTCCCTCGACCCGGCCTCTCAAGAGGATCCGGAAATATCTGTGGAGCTGATTGATGGAGTGTTCCATCAATTGAGCAAGGACAACACCTTGGTGGCCATTATGGCCGATTACCCAGGGCTAATCCCGGCCTCCCAGATAACTGAGATCGAAGTCCCAGTACCCCGAATAGGTGTCCGCCCTCTCGTGTTTTCAGTTTCCTGATTACAACCGAACTTTGCACGGGAGGTTTTTGAGGCAGAAGGCCGAACCTGCGGCGACAAGCCAACGAGGGGCCGCAGGGCCCCGTGGGCAGAAAAGAAGTGCAGTCCGGACCGAGGTGTCAGTGCAAAGGTATGGCGCACCCCCTTATCCCATGTGTTATACCTTCGAGGCACATTGACACTCGTGCTCTCTTCAAGACAAAGAGACCTCGCCAGGCTATATCCGGAGAGGCTGCCAATCGCGCCTCCACCAGCCAGGCTCCAAAGCCTGGTCCGGAGGCGGAGGCGAACGCAAGGCGCGCGCCAGACGCTCCTCCGACGGAGGATGTGGACGGGTTGTCTGCCACCAAATCTGAGGTGGAGAGTGCCATGAACCACAGGCATCGCCGGACAATTCTTCGCGACGCTTGTTTCTCCCAAGGGGAGTTAGATGCCTTCAACTCGGGAGATGCGTACCTCCGTGCCGCTCAAAATGGTTTAGCTAGAGCCACGGAGCAATATGTAAAAGACATACGGGTAAGAAAATTTTGGTAATTATATATATATATATACCAGTAGCCCCCGAGACTTGAAACAGTTAGAATAACTGATTTAAGGATCATTTGTTATGCAGGTTCTTATAGAAAAGAATTCCCTACTGTCCAAGGAGCTGGAAGAGTGCAAAGCCCAACTTGAGGCCGCACTAGCCGCAGCAGGGGAGCCCAAGGAGACCCCCTCTGGTAATATACACTTCAAAAGATAAGTATTTTGCGAAGCACGGCATGGGTGCGAATCTGACAAATGAAATTGCAGATGGCGCCGGATTGAATCTGGAAAGGCAACACCTCCTACGCCAGCTAAAGGCTGGTGAGAAGGTGCTGACAAAGGTGAGGCGGGACAAGAACGATATCCAAGATGCCAACACCAAGCTGGGCGTCGAGCTGAAAGATGTTCATGCCCAGCTGTCAGACTCCGTGAAGGAGAATCAGCGGCTTTGGCGCGGCATATTCAGTAAGTGCTTGAACAAACCTTTGAAAGAAAGTTCGGCGGGGAAGTCGACTAACAGAGCAATGTCTGTACGTGTGCTAACAGGTCGTCCTGCAGAGGAGATGCCCAGTTCTACGGGTGACCTTCTTCCCGAGCTCTCGCAACTACTCGATTGAGTTCGGCAGGCGATGCAAGGCGTCGCCCAGGCCCTGTGGCCATCCATCTCCATGCCCGAAGGTCTTGGAGAGCTCGCGGAGAAGCTAAAGGGAGCACGGCGGCGCTTCCGATTGTGGAAGATATCGGCCTGCTGTCAAGGCGCTAGGCAGGCCTGGGCCATGGTGAAGACGCGGTACACAAAGGCTGACCCCAACCACATGGACGAGGTCGGTCCTGTAGGGCCCGATGGGAAGGAGATCTCTGTAAGCTTAGTATATGGCCAAGTAGAGTTGGCCGCAAAGTATTCCCAACAGGACTGTAAATTAGACAGCCTGTTAGATGTTATTGAAGAGGAATACAATCAGTCAAAATGACTATGTAATTTAATTGGCATTTATAATGCCTTCTAGCCGAATTGTAGATCATTTGTCATGGCCGTCCTTTTCGCTTCAGCCTCGGGACCTGATGGTCCGGAGTGTGTCCGAATTCCCATGCGGTTATAAGGAACCGGGTAATGCATGGAGACCAGGCGTAGGGGTCATTAGTGCGTGAACAGACAAGTGCCCGGCTAGTTATGTTATATTACATGGTTAGTAAGAAACATCTTCCAGGGAGAATAGTTCCGTTAGGGGTTCCTTTCCCTAGGAGGCATGCCCTAAAGTGCATGTCTATGCTGCGAAAAGAAACGCGGGAAAAACATCTGGGGGCGTATAGATAAAAAAGGATCATCTTTAGTTCACCGACCGAATATTCCCTTAAGAACGCTAGCTTTCGGCTTCACCCAGTCTGAGGTACACGTCCGGCTGACCCGACAGTAACAATCGCAGAGGTGCTCCCTTTACCACCTAGCCGAACAATCGAGAACGTAGGGGTAAGCACAGGACCCAGGCAACCCAGCTTGGCCAAAACTTAAGTCATATCGATGCATATAATGGTGAATAAAAGGTACATGCGGAAGTGTGACACATGTGTTGGGCATGAAGCCCGTATAAATAAGCTTCTGTTTAAAGAAGCCCCCAGGTTTAATGAGCGCGGATAGCGCGTCACTTTATGAGCCTTTAAAGGCTCTAAGAGAGAGAGAGAGAAGAAGAGGAATGTAAGACAGAAAGTATATAAAAATGGACAGAGGAAGGAGACGAACACAGAGTCCGGCGCTAGGCATAGAATCTTCGGAGACGGGCTGCGTTCCATGGGTTTGGCTCGAGTCGGTTATCCGATGCATTTCGCAGGCGGTACGCTCCACCAGTTAGGACTTGGTCAATTATGAAGGGACCTTCCCACTTGGACTTGAGTTTGTCCTTTTTCTTGTCCGGTAGTCATAGAACTAATTCGCCAACGTTGTAATTTTTGGCCCATACTTCTCTGCTTTGGTATCTTCGAGCCTGCTGTTGATAGAATGCGGAACGGGCTTTTGCCACGTCACGCTCCTCCTGCAATGCGTCCAAGCTGTCCTGCCGATTGAGCTCGGCTTCTCTTTCTTCGTACATGCGCACTCGAGGTGAATCATGAATTATGTCGCAAGGCAAAACTGCCTCTGCGCCGTACACCATAAAGAATGGTGTGTATCCGGTGGTGCGATTCGGCGTGGTCCGCAGCCCCCAGAGTACGGAGTCGAGCTCCTCTACCTAGTGCGTGTTAGATTCCTTGAGGGACCGCACTAATCTGGGTTTGATGCCGCTCATGATAAGACCATTTGCACATTCGACCTGGCCGTTAGTTTGTGGATGATAGACGGAAGCATAATCAAGCTTGATGCCCATGTTGTTGCACCAGAGTTTTACCTCGTCGACCGTAAAGTTCGTGACGTTATCCGTGATGATGTTGTGGGGGACGCCGTAACAGTGTACAACCCCGGATATAAAGTCCATCACCGGTCCGGATTCGGCCGTCTTCAGGCTTGGCTTCTATCCATTTGGTGAACTTATCCACCATGACCAGTAAGTATTTTTGCTTGTGGGTGCCGCCTTTATGGGGTCCAACCATGTCAAGCCCCCAGACCGCGAAGGGCCAAGTGATGGGGATAGTTTGGAGGGCGGTGGGTGGCATATGGCTTTGGTTTGCAAAGAGCTGGCAACCGGTGCATCGTTGGACTAAGTCCTGGGCGTCTGCCCGGGCCATCGGCCAATAAAAGCCTGTACGGAAGGCCTTGCTTACAAGGGACCGAGCTGCCGCGTGATGACCGCCGAGTCCGGCATGAATTTCGGCCAGGAGGTTCCGCCCTTCCTCTTCGGAGATGCACCTTTGAAGGACTCTGGTAGTGCTTTTCTTATAAATCTCTCCCACATGGACTTTGTAAGCTTTGGATCGCCGCACTATGCAGCGTGCCTCATTTTGGTCCTCGGGGAGTTCCTGCCTAGTAAGGTAGGCGAGGAATGGTTCCGTCCATGGGGCGATAACGACCATTATTACGTGGGCTGAAGGTGTTATTTCATTGGCAGAGCCTCCGATTGTGTCGGAATGTTCGGTGTCAGGCAGTGCGGTTGTGTCCGGGCTGTTATTGTTTGGCTCCCCTTCCCATACTATGGATGTCTTGAACAGCCTTTCCAAGAAGATGTTGGGGGGACTACATCGCGTTTTGCGCCGATGCGTGCCAGGACATCTGCCGCCTGATTATTTTCCTGGGCTACATGGTGGAATTCAAGCCCTTCGAACCGAGCTGACATTTTTAGGACGGCGTTGCGGTAAGCTGCCATTTTTGGATCCTTGGCATCGAAGTCTCCATTTATTTGGGATATTGCGAGGTTCGAGTCCCCGCGCACCTCTAGGCGTTGAATGCCCATGGATACTGCCATCCGGAGACCATGTAAAAGGGCCTCATATTCGGCTGCGTTGTTGGAGTCCGTGTACATAATCTGGAGTACGTATTGAACTGTGTCTCCTGTGGGGGACGTCAAAACAATGCCATCCCCCAGTCTGGGCAACATCTTGGAGCTGTCGAAATGCATGATCCAATTTGAAATGTGCCGTACTCTTTAGGGAGTTCGGCCTCCGTCCATTCTGCGACGAAGTCGACCAAGACTTGCGACTTGATGGCTCGCCGTGGCTTATAAGTTATGTCAAACGGGAGGAGCTCAATGGCCCATTTTGCAATCCGTCCCATTGCGTCACGGTTGTTTATAATATCGTTAAGTGGTACTTCTGAGGCTACTGTTATTGAACACTCTTGAAAGTAGTGTCATAGCTTCCGGGATGCCATGAATACCGCGTACACAATCTTTTGATAATGCGGGTACCGTGATTTGCAGGGAGTGAGGACAGTGGACACATAATAGACCGGCTTTTGAAGGGGGAATTTGTGTCCCTCTGTTTCTCGTTCGACGACGAGTACTGCGCTTACAACCTGATGTGTTGCTGCAATGTATAATAGCATTTGTTCGCCAATGTTTGGCGCGGCCAGGACTGGGTTTGTTGCCAGTATGGCTTTTATTTCATCGAGTTCGGCCGTGGCTGCATCCGTCCATTCAAAGTGTTCGCTGCGCCAAAGGAGGCGGTAAAAGGGTAGGGCCTTTTCTCCCAAGCGGGAGATAAAGCGGCTTAGAGCCGCCACGCATCCGATTAACTTTTGTATTTGTTTGAGGTCCTTTGGGATATCCAGTTGTGACAGAGCTCGGATCTTGGCTGGATTTGCTTCAATTCCTCTACCGGATACAATGAAGCCCAAGAGCTTTCCGGCTGGAACGCCGAAAACGCATTTTTCCGGGTTGAGCTTGATGTCGTATGGTCGAAGGTTATCAAATGTGAGCCTCAAGTTGTTTACTAGAGATTCAACATGTCTTGTTTTGACGACCACATCATCTACATATGCCTCCATTGTTTTGCCGATCTGGTTTGCCAGACATGTCTGAATCATGCGCTGATATGTTGCGCCGGCATTTTTGAGCCCGAAGGGCATCGTGTTGAAGCAGAATGGGCCGTATGGTGTGATAAATGCCGTTGCGGCTTGGTCTGGTTCTGCCATCTTGATTTGATGGTAGCCGGAATATGCGTCGAGGAATCACAACGAATCGTGTCCTGCAGTAGCGTCGATAATTTGATCGATGCGGGGGAGGGGGAAGGGATCCTTTGGGCAAGCCTTGTTAAGGTCTTTAAAATCAACACACAGGCGCCAGGATTTGTCCTTCTTTGCTACCATCACCAGGTTTGCTAGCTAGTCCGGATGTTTTATATCTCTGATGAATTCGGCCTCCAATAGCTTTGCTAGCTCCTCTCCCATGGCCTATCTCTTAGGTTCGGAAAAACACCGAATAGCCTATTTGACAGGTTTGAATCCTCTTTGGATATTTAAGCTGTGCTCGGCCAGCCTGCGTGGGATTCCTGGCATGTCTGAAGGGTTCCAGGCGAAGATGTCCCAGTTCTCTCGTAGGAACTCTCGTAGTGTGGCGTCTACATCAGGGTTTAACTGTGCCCCGATGGAAGTTGTTTTATTGGGGTCCGTTGGATGGACTTGGAATTTGACTATTTCGTCCGCCGGTTTAAAGGAGGTGGACTTGGATCTTTTGTCGAGTACCACATCATCCCTATTCACCGTAGAGCGCAGCGCAGTCAGTTCCTCAGCCGCTAGGGCTTCGGATAGTGCCTCGAGGGCCAGTGCGGCTGTCTTGTTTTCGGCGCGGAGTGCTATGTACGGATCACTAGCGAGAGTGATGATCCCGTTAGGCCCGGGCATCTTGAGCTTCATGTACCCATAATGGGGTATTGCTTGGAAGATTGTAAATGCTTCCCGCCCTAGCAGAGTGTGATAACCGCTGCTGAACGGAGCCACATGGAACGTGACCTCTTCAGACCTGTAATTATCCGGCGTGCCGAACACCACTTCTAGTGTGATTTTTCCTGTACATCGCGCTTCCCGACTGGGGATTATTCCTCTAAAGGTTGTGCTGCTTTGCTCAATGTGGTTCTAGTCTATTTCCATTTTTTGAAGGGTTTCCTCATAAATGAGGTTCAATCCGCTGCCGCCGTCCATGAATACCTTGGTAAGACGAAAGCCGTCCACTATTGGACTGAGGACCAATGCGGCTGGTGCTCGGGCTGTTCGGAATTTAGGTTCATCACTGGCGTTAAAGGTAATAGCCGTGTCACTCCATGGGTTTATTGTTGCTACTTGGTAGACTTCGGCAAGGCTGCGGAGTGTCCTTTTTCGCATATTATTTGATGCGAAAGTCTCAAAGACTGTTAATACCGTATTGGTGTCTCTGGGGTGGCTTTCTATGGCCTCCGGAATTAGGAGATTTTCACCAATTTTGGCCACCTGCCGGAGTATCCAACATGCTCTAAGGCTGTCAGTTGGTGTGGCGTCCTCTGTACTGTGAATTTTACAGGGTCCATTGAGCCATCCTTCCAGTATGGTTCCATGCCCTGTAGAGGGTTTTTGCTTTTTAGTGCTTGACCCGGGTGTCTGGTGATGATGCACCCTTTTATTTCGGACTGGGTTTGTATTCAGGGCCAGATTGTCCCAAAATTTTATTTCGGTTTTCCAGGCGCTTTCCATCGCACAGTACTTTCGTACAACGGACGCCAAGTCATCGAAGTGTGTAATATCACGGCGACTTATGGCATTGAGTATTCCCTTGTCTGTGCAATTATTGCAGAAGATTGAGATTGCGTCTTCCTCGCGGCAGTCCCTTAGCCTGTTCTTAACCAGGAGGAATCTGGCCTAGTAATGATGTACTGTTTCATCGGGCTCTTGCCTGATTTTGGATAGATCGCTTATGTTGGGGTGGGTGGGTGGAATTAAATCCGAAGCCTCACCCCATCTGAGGCTCAGAGGTCGAGGAATTTCCGAACTCGAAAATTTGGATTCCTGGATGTTGTCCAATGAATCCAGCCCATCGCCTGACTCTAAGTTTAGGTCTTGAGTGATATCCTCCCCTCCGCGGGTATCCGGCTTGGAGGGATCGGGAATCCGGACGTAGCGAGTCCTTAATAGATGAAGGGTCGCCGCACGGTCCCTCTACCACGGCAATGTGATGGGTGACTTGGGGAGAATTAATCTCTCTCAGATCGGGTTTAGGCCCAATCTGGTCGTAATCCGTAACGACTCCCAGGGCGGCGAAGCGATCCAAGAGCTCGTTTATGGAGGAGAGATCCATTGGATCTAACCGCTCGGCGAGTTCCAAGCTGACATGAAGATTGTTTTCGATGGCTCGAGAGGTCATCGTCGGCGGAGAAGCCGAACAGGCGGTCATAAGAAAACCTCCTAGCCGGAGGGTTTGGCCGACAACCAAAGCTCCCTTAGCAACGGTGCCGTCTTTAAAGACGGGGCGAGGCATCCTTCCTAATGGCGACGACACAGGGGAACTCTCAATGAAAGCACCAATGTCGGTGTCAAAACCGGCAGATCTCGGGTAGGGGTCCCGGACTGTGCGTCTAGGCCGGATGGTAACAGGAGGCACGGGACACGAAGTTTTACCCAGGTTCGGGCCCTCTCGATGGAGGTAAAACCCTACGTCCTGCTTGATTAATATTGATGATATGGGTAGTACAAGAGTATATCTACCACGAGATCGGAGAGGCTAAACCCTAGAAGCTAGCCTATGGTGTGATTGTCGTGTATATGGTCCTACGGACTAAAACCCTCCGGTTTATATAGACACCGGAGAGGGTTAGGGTTACACAAAGTCGGTTACAATAGTAGGAGATCTACATATCCGTATCGCCAAGCTTGCCTTCCACGCCAAGGAAAGTCCCTTCCGGACACGGGATGAATTCTTCAATCTTGTATCTTCATAGTCTAGGAGTCCGGATGAAGGTATAGTCCGGCTATCCGGATACCCCCTAATCCAGGACTCCCTCACCCACCATGTATGAATATGAATCAGGGAGGGAGTCGATTTCGGCCGAGGACACACTATGTTTTGTCGCCCACCGTGTATAAATCCGGGTTAGAGGCGGTTACGTCACGTTTGGGTGAAATTACAAACCTACCCCTATCGAAACCTATAGAAATCCAGCATATAGGCTTTGCGTGGCAGGGATAGGCAGTAGTGATTTCCATCTTGCAAATTTTGGTTTCGGGCGGTTACTGCGACTTTCCCCGCTTCATTCAAATTTTGGAGAGTGCACGTTTACCGTGCCAACTCAATTCGAATCCCGTTTGTATTCTATTTTTTCGGACGGGATCCATTTTCAATTGGAATTACATTCTATATACATCATTGTTTTATATATACTTTCAAAAGCACAACAAAGAATTCTGCTCCTTTATATGTATAATATGATTTACAAATACAACAATCTCGAAATCTTAAGGTTGAATTCGAAATTTTTTAACCAAATTATGTTCTACTAAAATGTATGGATCAGTAATATCTACATATTAAATAACATAGATGTGCGTGAATTCATATGAGTATGCATGTTTGATAGATCAATTTTGGTTCGACTATGGATTACATGTATCATCATCTCGAATTCAAATATTTGAATCCCTTTTTTGTTCACTCCTTTCACGCCCATCTCTCTCGCATGCATGCTCCTTCAGGTAGCTATCACTCTCTTTTCTCCAGCTCACCCACACGCTCACTTCATGTTGCTCCTATCCTCGCAAACATGGTCTCTCGACGTCTCCCTTGAGAAGTGTCACACTCTCCCTATCATTATAAATTACACGGTTTTCATTATCTCTCACATCTCTACTGTTCTCTAGTATCACTCGGTACCTAAGCTTTCTTTTTCACCGCCAAACACACAGTCTCCACTCGTATTTCACTTTGTCTTTCTCTCTATGGGATTCTCTCACACACCCTATATGTCTCTACATATGACTCATACCACTAAAATTACTCTCTCTATCTCTCCTGTAGACACAACATTTGTTGCGGTCTCCTTTTCGTCTCCATCCCAGACTGACATTATTCATTTGTTTACCGATCAGACAACCCCAACTACCGTCTCCTCTCTCTCTCACAGACACACACGCACAACTCCTACCACTAAAATGTGAATGGAAAAATGAGATTTTGTTATACCCAAACATAAAAGGACTGCAGGGAGTGATTGCTCTGACATGGACGCGACCTCTCATAGTGCAGGCATTGAATCGGCCTGCCGGCCAAGAGGGCCGCACTTGCTGCAGGCCCGGCTGAGCACGCCTCCTTGCCGCGTGCAACCAGCTTAAGACTGCCCTGCCTGCCTTCATTGAATCCGCACGTGTGCCGGCAACACGTCCTTCCGCGAGCCGGCAGGCATTTTAGAACACAAAAAACGACTAAAATATAATTAATTTACGCATGGTCTTGACTTGTTGTGCTCGCACTGGTAGCAGGAACTAGTAGAGGATTTTCTTTATTTATAACTCTCCTCACATTTTTTTGGCTTTGAAGTGAATCATGGTTGTGGACATTATGTATGAATGTGCAGATATCTGTGAACATGAGTTTGATGTGGAAGTTGAACTTGGAATGTCGGGCTTGCGCGTGAACTATACCATGTCCAATGCTTCGTCTGTTATTGTTTGGAAAGTAATTGCTATTATTACATGACCCGGAAAAAACATTTTGTGCCACATCAGTAGATGCAAGGACATCACAAAAGGCATGCTGACTGGATAAACATTTGAACCTAGCTATTATGAAGGAAATTTTGTATTGACAACAGTTTTAGATAGCAGGAGACGCCTAGTCTGCTCTGCCTCTGCTAGCTTATTTCTGGCTTCTTCCATCTCTTCTTTGGCTTGGGTGAAGAGAGCATCTGATTACTCTTTTCGCTTCTTCAGGAACTCAGCTACATTCTCAAGGGCTGCTGCACGCTTTCTTTCAGCCTTTACTAATGCCACGAGGACACAAACAGCTGACGACTCCACCTGGCTTGTGTGTAATCCAGCATCATCTGGAAATTTGCACCTTGTGTCTAATCCAGCATCATTAGGGAACTGGCACCTTGTGTGTAATCCAGCCTCATTTTGGAAACATGATCTCGAGGTTGACCATACTTCCCTCCTCGCAGGAACTGCATCCTGACATGAAGTTACTTCTTTTTTAGATCAATACTCAGAGCAACCTAGATCCATTTAGTAGAAGCCAGATAAACAGAACTCGGAGAAGTGAATTCAAAAGGAAAAAATAAATAAAAACAGACTACAAGATGAGAACACCCACTTCCTACATCAAGCTAAAAACGAAAGCATTAGGACGATTAAGACTCTTCTTATTACACATCGAAGAACACCACGCTTAAGAGAAACATAAACTACAACATATACACATCGAAGAACACGAGGCTACACGAAAGTAATTGAAAGGGTGTTACTTACCAAAGCTCATTTTATAGGTTCGGTGCAACTCCTCTTTAACTTTCCACGCTCCTTGAAGATGTCCCGAATATCCCGTGTTTGGTCTTCATTGCTCCTCTGCATGTTCGCACTCGTGGTTTTAAAATCTCAACATGGCAAGAAAAATGTACTACTAGTAATACTCGCGCATCTTGTGGGCAACATTAAAGCACTCGTCTGCGATGTTAGAGGATCTCCAACAAGATAAACTACTCATACAAATGCATCTTGATGCGTGCAACGCATGGACATTTTGCTAGTTCTAAAAACCTTTCCATCATTTGCCACACTACTGGTTGCAGATGAAAAACCTACCCAAGCACAGCGCGATACAAGAGCGACACACAAGTACAAGCTGATATTCTGTTGGACAATGGAGGCTATATCCAATTGCTTTTACGGGAACAATAGCACGCAGGAAATTTGAAGGGTAGGTATGAACAAAATTGGAACTGCACATGTACTGCTAAGTGATTCAATACACACATTACCAATCGAGGAGGAGAACGATGGTCGCGGCAGCCTCTGTGAGTCATGGTCGGCAACGGGAGTCAGTTCATTGTCCACAACGATGGTACTTCTGTGCTTGGCGTCGGCTTCCGGGATGCAGATCTGAGACCGTGGAAGATGATGCCGGGGAAGAGGCTCCGTGTACGACGACGATGGTGGACCGGCTCCAGTGTGGCGTACGAGGTCGTCGATGAGGCAGATGTGCTGCGGTGGACGAGTGCACCGATGTAAAGGGGAGGAGCACAAAGGCTGCGGTATCGTGGAGAAGTCTATTTTGCGGTGGGGATAGAAATTGGGGAGTATTCAGGTGTACTACTCTGGGTGCCGGGGTGGGGTTGGCTGGGTAGGGTGAACCTGAAGTTACAAAAACAGCCCCCTACCAAGCGTCATCCGTAGGCCTGTTCCGAAGGCTATGATGGTAACTTCCCACTGCTCGAATCAGGGTCGCAGGAGATTTTCCCGCCGACCTCAAAATTTTGTGACACTAGACTCCCCGTGTGGCATGTTGAGTGATTCGGCTAAGCAACTAGCGAGTAGTAGTAGTAAACTCTGCATATTAGGTTTGACCGAAGTCAAACTTCCTAAAGTTTGACCAAGTTTATAGAAAAATATAAACATTTACCATAACAAATATGTATGATGTGAAAGTACATTCAATAATGAATCTAATGGTATTTATTTGTTATTGTATATGTTAATATTTTTTGTTATAAGCTTTCTGAGAGTTTACAAAACTTGACTTTGACCAATGCTAATACGCGGACTTAAATAAAAATGGAGGGAGTACACATTTGTTTTCTTAGTTTGTAGTGAACTAATCATTTGTTGAAATTGTGAAATAAATATATTAGGCTATTGACTTCGAATGTAATGGTCTATAAAATTCAATAGTTACAATCATTGTCGAATCCCAAGATGTATACAAGGTCTATAGTACTTTACAACATGCTCAAACTCACATAATCCTAGTCAAATAAGAATCTAAATGCATTTCATAGTTATTACTTTGTAGGATGCAACAAGAACGACCATAACTCTACATCAGCCATTATAGAAGAAACATTTTGACATATCCCAATGTGTGAATGAAACGTGCAGAGAAAGCTTTTGAAGATGGAGCAGATAGGGCGGGAAAGATTGTATGTATGTGGACGAGAGAGTAGGAGACAAACCTAACAAGACAGAGAGAGAGATAGAGAGAGGAAGAGAGAGGAAGAAGTTAGGTCTGTGAGAAAGATGCATACATGTAATATACATGAGATGCGTGTGCATCTGGATTTCTGTATACATGGAAGGACAAGAGACAACATGTTTGATGAGAGAGCAGGAGAAACATGGACGAGAGGGGAAGGATCTCGTGGGTTGAGGGATTGACAATTTTGTGCGGGGGAGAGAGGGATTGGTAATTTTGTGCAAGAGAGAGAGGGTGGGGGGAGGAGTCAGTCAACCGTCGTCACATCACCCTGCATCCAAATGACCCCGCATTCTCTAGCACGGTGTGGTCGCCGTCTTCGATCTGCTCGTTGCCCTCTTTGAAGATTGAGGTGTTGTGCATGTTGGGGTGCAAAGAAGCACAAGCGAGAGTGGTCGCCGTATAACCTTGGATGGGGATGAATTGTGTGCACGGGGGAGTGTGTGTGTGTGTGTTGTGTTGCGTGTGTCTCTCTCTCTTTGTGTGTGTGTGTGTGTCACATATTGAGAGAAAACAAACCTAAGGAGAGAAGTGGGTATTCACGAAGAGATTGTGCGGGCCTTGAGGTGGGCAGGGGCCGGGTGAGGGTGTCAAAATGTGCGCGTTGATGCATGTGTTGCATGCGACCGTGCGAGGGACGGACGAATCGAGAGAGATGGTTGTTGTGTTACGGATGCTCCTCTCTCTGTCTCTCTCTCTCCCTCTCTCTCACACACACAAGTAAACTAGAACACCGTTCTCTCATGTATACACAACGTATCGGCATCTGTCTATGTCTCACTCATGCACGATCATTTGCACATTCACACCTCTCTATGTCTGTATCATACGCACACCGTCTCCACATTGCCCTTCCACCACAACACACATATGGACACATACACACGTTCTCTCTCAGTCACACACACAAAATCAGTATTAAAAAAAACTAGGGCGCACCTAAAACGTCCGAATACAAATAAACATGAACTGGAGCTAAATTCAAATATATGGAAATATTGCAGCGTCAAGAACTTTTACAGGAAAAAAAGTTGAGTAATATTCGACGATTGTTTTCACACACACAAAAAGGTTCGGTGGATGTCCTTCGAGCGTGACACGATGACGCACCGTTCGATCGACCGCGCGGCCGCGGTTCACGCGCTTGCACAGGATTCCATATCATGGCCGTGGTACTAAGGCTGGTCACAATGGGCAAGAACATAAGCTAGTAACTAATAAAAGTGTTGCCTAAGTCTAATGTTTACGTGTACTAGTATGGTTTTCTTTTAAGTTTGACCAACCTTATATATAAAACTAAAGTAAGCTCCCACACGCGCACTCATCAATATGCTGCCGCCGCTGTTGCGCATGCCGGCGCCCGCCTGCTCTGGCCATCAATTTCTCGCCCATCACCGCCGTGTCGCCGCCATCCCTGTGCCATGAAGCCGAAGGCTCACTCGCTCACGTCGTCTGCAGTCCCTCCTCGCGATGCCGCCGCGCTGCCAAGCACGTGAGCAGCTAGTGGAGCCGCGTCTATGCACGCAGCGTACCAAGAGGAGGACGAGCGCGTGCTCCAGCACGGTGGCGAGGACGAACTAGCGTGTCATTGTCGTCTCCGCCCGCGCGGAGGAGGCGCGCATTGTGGCTGTCGCGAAAGAAGCCGGTCGCGCACGCGTCGAGCCCGCAAACAGGGTGCGGACGCGGAATCTACCTTCGAGACCTTGAATGCCACGTGGATCCTGCAATCTTAAGGAGCAATTTGGGTCAATCGACTCATGTGAGCCGTTTGATGCAACATGGATGGCTAGAAGGGCTTCTTCCACCTCTTCTGACGTCTTCTTCCTTTGCTCCGTCGAACTTCTTTCACAAATCGACTGACCCAAATTATACTACTAGTACGAACGTATTAAGTACAGTAGGAACACGAAGATGCGAGCAGTAGTACCAACTGCAAGAAGAACAGTAGTAAGACATAGTACTAGTACTACTGTACGTACTAAAGAGTTCAAATAAAGAGAAAGAACATAAACATAGTTCTGCTGGGGCCTCAACACAACACACCCTTGAAAATAAACTAATAAGCAACTAGTCCACTTGACACTGCAGTAGAACCAGCATGAGCGACGACACTGGCACCTACTTGGAGTCCGAGTCCACGTCCTCGACTTCGTCCTCGTCCCTCTTCCTCTTCCTCTTCGCCGATGCTTCTTTGCTTGAACCGGACACTGGGCTTTGCTTCTTCATCCAACCCTTGTAGATATTTAAACAAAGGTAGGCATCCATTGCTGTGTACAGGATGTGATCTTCATCTAATGTCTTCGACTCCCATGCATGATGAAACTCGTGATGGGGTTTCTTCAGTTTATCATACGAAGGATCAATCTTGGCTGCTGCCAGGGTCAGCATTGAAGGTTGAGAGGAGGAGACCAGGCTTGCCTTCTAGAGATCGAAGGGCTGGCCTACAACGAGACCTATCCGATGTAGGACGTCACTGTCGTTCTTAAAGCCTACAACAATGAATTTCACTCTTTTGTCCTTGAGGAAGTTCTTAAAATCCTGGCACTCAACATTGGCATGGCATATGTGGTAGACCAAGCAAACGTTATGTACGCAAACCTGGATCATGGCGGGCTTCTTCCTCTCTTCGTCCTTTAGATCATTCTCTCGTCCCAGGACTGTGGTGCACTCAACATCTAGCCTAGCGACCCACTCATCCGTTGAACTGTTGAACATGTGTAGGAAGCGAGCAAGCCATGCTTTCACCGTCTCGGATCCACGCGTGTAGATGATGATGAACTGATCCCTGGTGATGGCTCTAACCTGGTACTCAGCGGCGACCATGGAGATTTGGGAGGCCATGGATTTTGGAGGAGGGTTAGGAGAAGTTGAACTGTTGTACCCCGCAAAAAAAACTGGGAGCAAACTAATGTGAAAGGATGGGACGACTGGGAGCGAACTGTTGTAAGGTAGAAGATGGGGACGAGTAGGGCGTGCAAACGGTGTGGGGTTGCTGGCTTGCCCGGTGGATAAACGGCTGCAAGCCCCTAAAGAGTTCTCGAGAACTATGCGGGACCCACCAGATGTCATGTCTACTAGACCCATATCGTAGGCCTAACGATATAGCTTCTGCCTGTTCGCACGCCATGCCGGTGCGTGGATGTAACTTCACTTAATTCCATCAAACGTCGCGCATCCCACGACCTTCGCCTCCCTCGCACGGCCGCGCCCATTGAGACTTCGACCGTCTATAAATGAGCAATTTTTTGCCTGTTTTTAGACAAGCAATTTTTTTGCCTACCCCACATGCATGATACTCCCTCTGGTCCTTTTTACTCCCGTCAACCGTTTGCAAAATGTTTAACCAAATTTATACTTTTTTAACACCACCTTATATTAATTAACCAGCCACACCAGTACACTCATTCGATATAATATTGACCACACAGGGCGGTACGTTATTTACAAGAATACCATCTAATCTATTGTCAAAGCTATACTTAGCGATTAAGTGTGCCACCTTATTGGCCGAACGGCTAATCTTTGACAATTGAAGATTGTTGATCAACTTTGAGATGCTCAACGCTTTCATCTTCAGGACACGTATAGCAGACCTGTCAACGCTTTGACAGGCATCAGTGAAATCCCACGACCAAATTTATACTAAAAATATAAATATCTACAATACTCCCAAAACACTTAGGCGCAGTGCATTAACTTCTACCTCGCTTCTTGTTTCTTGACATATCAACCAATAGGAGATGTGCGTGTGCATGCTTTTAATGACTTGAGACTACCAAACACGACATGCAGTGGTTAGTTCATTGCATGCAATGCTATTAATTAGCAAATAAACATTAAGACCTCTCATTTTCCCCTCCTCCTTGGTCATAGTGCACAATCTAAGATGACTTGCTCACCTAGACGGAGGGAGTACTGATTATAATGAGTACTCCCTCCTTCCACCTATATAGGGCCTAATGCGTTTTTGAAGACCGCCTTTGACTATTGATAAAATTAATACTACATGACATGGATAATGTGAAAATTATATCATTGAAAGCTCCTTTCACATATGAATTTGATGATGTGCTTTGTGTAAGTTGCATGTCATATATTATTGCTCTAACATTTGGTCAAAGTTAGCCTCGAAAAACGCATTAGGCCCTATATAGATGGAAGGAGGGAGTATAAGAACTACATTTTATAATGAGTGTAAAAATATTGATTTGACATTGTGAATGTTGACACATTGTGGAATAGTTTTTGAAGTCTGCAAAAGTACTCAACTAGTGCTGTCGTTCTCCACAAAAAAATGTGTTTACCAATGCATGCATGAACTCTAGTTACTCTAACCCCCCTCTCTTCTTTAATTCTTTGCCACGTCAGCGTGTTTGCTATTCCCGTGTGCATGATACCAGCTAAGATACCACCATTATGGCCAGCCTTAATCATCGCATGCAATAATTTAGTGGACCTTGAAATATGAACATGTGTGGGGCATGTTTGTTTTTAATGACTTGAGACTATACCTAGCCCGGCATGCAAGATGACTTATTATGCACCGTTCCCCATACCTGCAGGAAGCCCATTCGTCTCCAAATTTTTTCCTCTCCATGTGTGGAAACAATATGCCTGCCAAACTCTCCTTCTCCCTCCAGAGGTCCCACCACTCCACCCCATGTGAAATTTTTTGCATGCATGACTCTTCTCCCCCCACCCTCGTCCAATCCGTTGTGAGCAGCAATATTTCCACCCCTTCGCTCCCCCGTAATTTACTCCAACAAATATGCCCACGTAGTTGTTACTTAACTGCAGGTGCATTCAGTCACTGACATATGGGCCCAACAGGGGTCTGGCCCACATGTCAGTTACGCAACTGGACCGGCAGTTAAGTCAGTGCAGCTCAGTCCATATCTTACGTAGGTGTGCCATTGCTCGCTATAAATACTGCACCTCCCACGACATCGCTATCTCCTCCCCCTCATGTTCACGTTCATCGCTATCTCCTCCCCTCCCTCTCACGTCGACCACCATGGCATCACCCTCCCAAGCCCTAGGAGCCCCTCGCTGCACCGCACGGACGGTCACGCGTCGTCGTTCCGTTCCTCGCCGCCACTAGTCGAGGAGGACGCGTTGGTGTTCCACTCCTCGCCGCTACGCGACGCGTCGCCGTTCTGTTCCTCGCCGCCACTAGTCGAGGAGGACGCGTTGGCGTTCCGCTCCTCTCCGCGACGCGTCGAGGTGGACACGTCGGCGTTCCCAATCTCGCCAGCACGCGCGCTGGAGGACGCGTCGGCTCCCTGCTACGAGGAGAACGCCGCGCCGCCCGCCGAGCCCCCCCCCCCCAGCCTTGAGGAGCTTTGGAAAGAAATGCATGTCACCTTGTGGGAGGCTTTGCCTCCAGCAGAGCGCGCCGAAATAGAGGTGGAGAATAAGGCCGAGGAAGAGAAGCGCACCGCGGAACAAGCTGCCTAGGAGGCCTATGTCGCGCCCGAGAGAGTCAGGCAATTGGCTCTTGGGCAGAATGCTCGTGTGAGGGCCGTGAGGGTGGCGGAGGACGCCCGTGCCGATGCCCTGAGTGCAGTTGGGTCCAAGCGCCTCATCTATGCTTGGCGGTACGTGGACCGGGAGCACGCTTCCAGCGAGGAGGAGTACCTGTTGGCGCCGGATCACCGCACCGGTGAGATCGCGCTCGCCCGCCGGCAAGCCGCCAATCAGCACCTCGCGAGTTGCGAGGCTGAGGAAGAGGCGTTGTGTCGGCGCGCTGGGAAACGGCCGCCCACCAGGGCACTCGTGGCGCGCCGCAAGCGCTCCTGCGAGCGCCGTGGCTTTTAGGAGGAGTATAATTTTTGTTTCGTAAGGCGATCTCATTAGTTTTGGGACACAAATGATAAATCCTGAATGTTCAGGAATTTTTAGCGTCCTTAATTAAGTATGTAAAAGGGAAAGTTTGGAAACCTTGTGTATTCGTACGCATTTTGCAAGTACGTGCATATAGCACAAACTTTAGTATATACTATCGCACTACACGTCTCTCTCGATATATGCTTGCAGACTATGCTACTCCCTCCGTCGAGGTTAATAAGTCATCTTCGGTTTTGCACCGTGACCAAGAAGGAGGGAAGACTTATACACCTAGACGGAGGGAGTACTACTATTACTTATGTACGTGCACATGCACATTTTAACATTACGATGCGGTTTTTGTCAAAGTAGAAAAACAGCACTAGTCAAGCTTGTGAAACAATTCAATGCAAAACAAATGCAAAAATGCTCGTTTGATTGTTTACTTTTAGCTTCCTTCTCTGTGGTTATTTCTCTGTCGTACTTTGTACAGAGTATCTCACTGGTTGGAAAGGCATGCAAATTCCCAAACCGCTTCCTACACCCTGTATCTCACTGGTTGCCGGCGTTGACGTTGTCGCCCATGTCGTCGAGGATGAGGTTGCCGAGGTCGGGGAAGAAGTCATTGTTCGCAACTAATCATGTGGACTAGCATAGTAGTAGGAGACAGAGTAGAAACATGAATTCTACCATGATTTCGGACAGGAAGGACAGAAACACATACGGTGCAACGGGAGCAGCACCATTGGCATTGAGGTTGTCGCCCATGTCCAAACACCACATAGACACGGTCTTTGAGCATGGTTCGTAGTCGTTCCACGCTCGGGCATTGAAGTTTGTAACTATTTTAGATTAGAATATACTACTCCTCCGGTGCTAGTAATAGAGCAGAGTCCTACTCTACTACTCTACTCAAGCAAGTTAGGGCATAACATTGTAGGGAGTACCAGTACTATGATCACTCAAGCAAGTTGTCTGGCATCGACATGACCCTACGCTGCTGGTATGTGTGTCGTAAGTCAAGCGGCATGTTGTAGTCATCATCATCTGCCCACTTCCCGTAGCACATATTCGCTTCTCCATCTTTGTCCGCACATAATCTCGTCCAATCTTCCATCCCCGCTAAGGCGCCTCCCCCCCTCGTCCGAAACCCAAGCACTAACAATGGCAGAACCGAGCAGCGTCCACCGAAAGAGTGGCTGGAATTCGCTCCCCACAGAGGTAATCAAGCTCATTGTTTCGCGTGTGGACAATCTCAGTACCATGCCGCTCGCCACGTGCTCGTCGGGGCTGTACCATTTACTCAAAGCCCTTAGGCCGGAGCTTTTTAAGCCAGCTCCTTGCTTGCTGATGCCGCCTGATCTTCAGAAACGGCGTGTCACGCAGCATAACGATCGTAGGGTGGCGAGCATCAACCCCCTTGACTGCGATCCGATCCCCGTCAGCCTCAACTACATTAACGGTATGTACTGGGTTGGCATGAACATGTCTTGGATGGTGCTCGTCGATGGTCGCGGTAGCTGGATGCTCGTGGAGGTCTACACCCAGCGAGTGATCCCCCTTCCTTCGATTAACACTACACTGCTTTGGCATAGCGGCCCAGAATACTCGGAATCTTACAATAGTCAACATGATACCAAGTTTGATTTGCTCAAGGTTGTAATCTGCCAAGTGCCCACAAGATTTGTGAATTATAAAGACTTTAGGCTAATTGCATTCTTCAATGGCGGTCTCGCCTATCTGACAGGTCACTGCGGTAAGTGGATAAATCTGCACATCCATCGCAGGATCATACATCCTCCATGGTTCTCTGATGCCATTGAACACAAGGGCTTCATTTACGTTGTTGACTCCTTCTATGGCTTGACGTATTGCTGGCCTACTCCAGTCATCGCTACAAACGACTGTTTATAGCAGTTTGTTACTTTCCTATGATATCATGATGACTTCCTTATATTACTGCCAACATTTGCTGAAAAATATTCATGGTCATAACATGCTGTTCTTAAGATTGACTAAACCAAGAGCCCTTTTTTATTTGACTCCAACTTGATATGATGTTGTAGGCCGCCTGGTGTCCCTACCCTTCCTAATCCCAGAACCTTGCAAAGAAAAGCGGCATGGAAGTTGCAGGTGGTTCCTGGCTCGATCAGACGACGACGAAAGATTGATGATCGTTCGCACCTATCGGACGTGTTGTTTCGCGGAATACAATCACAGTCACTGCAAGGTCTTTGAGCAGGATCCCAGCTTCTCTGGGCCTTCAGGAATTTTTGAATGGAGGATGGTAAGTAGCCTTGGTACACGCTCTCTATTTGTTGGACTGATTTATCCGATTAACCAGGAGATAACCGACAGCAAGGATCATGATGGCAGCGCGGTTTCGTTCATCAGGCAAAACTATGTGTACACAGTGTACCATGCGTCTCTGCATGCACCATACCCTGATATGTGCCGTCACGCTCTGCAGCCCAAAGTAGGAGAGAGGGTCGCAAGTATCAGACTTCGACCTGCTGGCTGGAGTTTCCCCTGTCAGGCACCCATCTGGTTCAAGCCGTCAGCCAATCTCCACAGCTTAATAAATAGTAACATCTAACTGAGCCAGTTAGTTAGATGCGTACACTTGATGTAGT
Source organism: Triticum dicoccoides (assembly GCF_002162155.2). Classification (NCBI taxonomy): domain Eukaryota; kingdom Viridiplantae; phylum Streptophyta; class Magnoliopsida; order Poales; family Poaceae; genus Triticum; species Triticum dicoccoides. Next base: position 404,101,224 of record NC_041382.1, on the reverse strand, counting down.
AGGATTTTTATTTAGTTTGATGCATACACTTGTTCTTTTTTGGTAGCCCTTTTGTAATGATGGCAGATGTTTGGTTTGGAAGAGAGAGCTGCGTCTTCACTCTTCTGGCCTGCTTACTGCTTCTGTTGCACCCCCCAGCCCTGGTTGCTGCTGCTGTTTTCAATGTACAATCAGTAGTATATTTCGTCTGTTGGTTGAATAAATGTGTTGTTAGAATGACAAACACAATGTTTTGGAAGTCATTGCACGGTTCGATCCTTTAGTGCCCCGTACCATACGTAGCGCATACTATTTATCGTACGGAACACATTTTTTTTTGAAACTCGGAACACATTTTCAACTTGTTGATAACATGCAGCCCACTGATGAAGGCCCAATAGAGAAGCCCATAATTAACTGGAAGGGAGGCTCTCACATGAATCTGGCCCAGGTACATGCTCATGGTCCCCTAAACATAAAGAAGTAAATAAATAAATAAAGCTAAATGCTCATGTACCAGTTCTTTGGGAAAATAGGTAGCCCGGTATTTCTTTTTGAAGAATACCCAAGCTAGGCTTATTTGTTTTCTCCGAATTACTGGGCTGCAAATCTTTCAAGACGAGGAGGGATGCATTCCGGCCTGGCTTAAGAGTATGGTCAGTGTTTGTTAAAAGTAATATCAAAAGAGGTTCAAAATTCCAAAAAAAATTATAGCAAATGGGATATAAGTTTCTTTTTTGTTTTTGTTCTTCACTGATGTCTTATACGTATTTCATTGGATTTAACATGACATAGTGCTAATTTATTTTTAAATTTGTTTTAGTATGGCTATTAATTTTTGGATTAAGAATATTTCGTTCCCCAGCAAAAATTTGTGAATTTTCAAAATTTCCCACATATTTAGTTAATTTTTTGACCCTCGTACTGACCAGAAAATGGCCAGCAATTCAAAAAATGGAAAACGGGCTACAATAAATTCCATATGAATTATAAAATGAGTAAAAATTATAAAAATAATAGCAAATGGGCTGTACACACCACAGATTTCGAGGCTGACATGTTTACGCAAGGCTTTGTCAGTGAACACATGATTCTAGCAACAGTTAGTGTTGGATGTCCATCCAACGGCCGACGTGCTTCTTCAATCTCTAATCTTCCTGCTCCGGCCGCCTAAACTAGCGCCGGCGGGACTGCCTGCTCCCTCCTCTTGTGGCCCGCTGTGATGCCGCGCAGGCTTCCCCGGCCCACCCTACTCCCTCCGTTGGCCTGGCCGCACGCAATCAACTGCCTCCTTATTACGCGAAAAAAAATGATTCCTCCCACTAACATCTGGGGCGCACCGTTTGGGAGGCTGACCTGTCGGCCTACTAAGTTGGCGCGTACGCAGGGCTTGTCAACTTAGTCAACAAATGATTCTAGCAGCAATAACCATTGGATTTGAATCGAACGGTCCTGCTGCTTCTTCAATCGCTGCTCTTTTTGCACCAGCCGCCCAAACCAGCGCCGGGGAGACCGCCTGCTCCTGCCTCCAGTGGCCGGCTGTGCTGCCGATGAGGCCTCATCGCTCCCTACTACTCCCACCGCTAGCCAAGCCCTGCGGCGATGACAGCCTCACACCGCAGCCGAACCAGTGAGCCCTCGTACTCCTCTCCGCATGGGCATCCACTGCCGCGTCTTCCCCGGCTCCGCGTCGTCCCCTTCCTAGGCCTCGCCGTCGTCCACCGCCTTGGTGCTCTCGGCGCGGCGTAGTCAATGTGGTCAATGACATTCCATGGGAAGAGTACTGTACGTGGAGAGGCTGACAGCTAGGTCCACGGCCACAGCCCAGTTTTTTTGTGATTTGCCAAGTAAGTCGCTTTGTCAGGCCTGTTGGGCTGCAAATCTTTCAAGACAAGGAGAGCTTTCATTCGGCTGGCCGAGAAAATGGCCCATCAGTAATGAGAAATGGCCTGTACATTTTTAAAACACATCAAACCGGCAATTAGTTTCAAGTATCTTTTTTTTCATTTCGAGATTTGAAATTACATTATTTTTTATGCATGGAGAATTTGTTGGATTTTATATTGATATACATTTATTTTTAAAATCAGTTTGAATGTGAGTCGAAATTTCGAGATTAAAAACAGTTCGGACCGCACCGAAATATGCAAAATTTCATATAATTTTTTAACCGTGGCCACAATATGGGCTGTAATGCTAACAAAAAGAATATGGGCTCCAAAAAAACCTTAATAATTAGCAAATGGGTTGTAAATTATTAGAAATAATGGCAGATGGGCTGTAAATTGTTAGAAATAATGGCAGATGGGATGTATGCTGTTTTCCACAGATTTGAGGCTTTCCTAAAAAAGGTTGATGCACAAGCAATGAATGTTGGATGGCCATCCAACGGCCGTCGTGCTTCTTCAATCCCTGCTCTTCCTGCTCCAGCCGCTCAAAAAGGCGCCGGCGGGACTGCCTGCTCCCTCCTCCCCACGGCCGGCTCTGCTGCCGCGCAGGCCTCACTGCCCCACCGTACTCCCATCGCTGGCCTAGCCATCCCTCTACTCACCCACACCTGTTGTTATTCTCCAACGACGACAGACGAACCAGTAAACCCTCGTACAGTCGTACTCCCCTCCGCGTGGGAAACAACTGCCGAGTCTTCCCTGCCTTCGTGTCGTTCCCTTCCTAGGCCTCGCCGTCGTCCACCGCCCTGGTGCTCTCGGCGCGGCCTGGTCAACGTGCTCAACGACCGACATGCATCTAAAGTGGACTTTACGTGGAGAGGCCGACAGCTGGGTCCATGGCCGCACGTAAGGAAATGCCTCCTTATTACGCGCAAAATAATGATTCCTCCACCTGACATTAGGGACCCACCGAAAGGGCCTCTGTATTTTGCCAAAAAACATTACCGCTGCTGACAGCTCGGACCCACCAGCTATATCTTCGCATGCAAGGAAGTGCCTCCTTATTACGCACAAAAAAAATGAATACTCCCCCTGTTAGCTGGGACCTAGTATAGTGGTAGGCTGAATTGTGGGCCTACTAAGTTGACAGGGACGGAGGGCTTTGTCAACTTAGTCAATATGCACGATTCTAGCTCTAGTGACCGTACGATGTCCATCCAACGGCCGTAGTGCTTCTTCAACCTCTGGTCTTCTTGCTCCAGCCGCCCAAACCAGCGCCGGTCGTGCCTCGTGCTCCTGCCTCCCGTGGCCGGTTGCGATGCGGCGGAGGCCTCACCGCCCCTACTACTCCCACTGCTGGCTAGGCCATCCCTCTACTCACCCACACCCCCTGTTATTCTGCGGCGACAGTAGCCTCACACCGCAGCGAACCAGTGAACCCTCGTACTCCTCTACGCGTGGGCATCCACTGCCGCGTGTTCCCCGGCTCCACGTCGTCCCCTTCCTAGGCCTCGCCGTCGTCCACCGCCCTAGTGCTCTCGGCGCGGCGTGATCAATGTGGTCAAGGAACGGCTTCCATCGGACGTGGACTGTACGTGGAGAGGCTGACATCTGGGTCCACGGCCGCAGCAAGGAAGTGCCTCCTTATTACGTGCAAAATAATTATTCCTCCACCTGACAGCGGGACCCACCGGATGGGCCACCGTATTTCGTGAAAAAAACGTTTCCCCCTGACTGCTGGGAACCACCAGCTACATCTTCACACGCAAGGAAGTGCGTCCGGGCAAAAAAATGATTCGCCCCCTGACTGCTAGGATCCACCAGCTACATATTCGCAGGCAAGGAAGTGCCTGACAGTCGGGACCCACCTGTTCGAAGTGTATGTAGCATTGTCATTCTGGTCGCGAATGTGTACGTACATACTAGTCGATGTAGAGGCGCGCACGTGTCGTAGTAGAGGCGCGCACGTAGCATTTACACGTACGTACAGCGGCCAGGGTGCAAGAAAGAAAATACGGCCACGTATGTGTACATACGGGAGGGGTCTCAAATGCCTACTCGCGCATACGAACGGCCAGGGCTCGTGTACATGGCTGGGTCGGAACGGAGAAACAACGTCGTCGTCGTGTTCATGGGGAGGCAATGGAATGCATCGTGTTCATGGGGAGGCAACGGAATGCGTCGTGTTCATGGGGAGGCAACGGAACGTGTGGGAGCCAATAGGCCGGGTCGGAACGGAATGCGTGGTCGTGTTCATTGGGAGGGCTTGGACGGAACAGGCGATGGAAATGAGGCCTGGCGTACCACAAAACGGAGGAAACAGCCTTGTGTTTGACTGGCCACGTTCGAAACGGGATCCTGTTCATTGGGAGGGGTCTGGCATACCGCAAAACGGAGGAAACGGACCTCCTACGTTCGAAACGGGGGTCCTGTTGATCGGGAGGGGTGTGGCGTACCGCAAAACGGACGAAACAGACTTGTGTTGGAGCGCTACAGTCGAAACAGGGGTCCTGTTCATTGGGAGGGGTGTGGCGTACTGCAAAACGGGACTCCATGGGATACTGTTCATCTCCACCGTCGACCCCCTCTAGCCTCCATGAGCTACTGTTCATCCACCGTCGACCTCCTCCAGCCTCCACCTGCGACTGTTCACCCAGGGGCTCCTGTTCATCCAGCCTCCACCGCGCGCTACTCCACCGGCTACTGTTCAACCAGCCCTCTCCACGGGCTCCTGTTCAACCACCCCTCCACGGTCTACTGTTCATCCTGCCCTCCACCATCTACTATTCATCCTGCCCTCCACGGGGTGGTCCTGTTCATCTAGCCCTCCACGGGGTCCTGTTCATCCAGCCCTCCACGAGATCCTGTTCATCCAGCCCCAACCGGCTCGATCGAGCGGGGTCCTGTTCATCTAGAGGCAACACCACGGGGTCCTGTTCATCCACCCCCACCGGTAACTGTTCATCCAACCCCCCC